>NC_060888.1:3724391-3816891 GCF_014805685.1 Silurus meridionalis | reverse complement strand
TGTCACCTCAGGCCACATGGTACAAAGCCTCTGACCTACAACAGCCAGACGCTTACATCAACCCCGCCGGGAACAAGGCTAAAATCTGTCAAAAACAGCTAAAGCAAGGTGTCGCACGTGAGAAAAAAAATGTGTGATTTGCTAAGTAGTGAAATAGACTATGCTAATTTTAACACTGCAGAATAGGAAAGTGCATCTCCATAACTGAGGCCGACGTGATTCACATCTCAATGCATAGACAGTGATGCGATACATTAAAGATACATATGAAGCAGCTACCGATGTGCCGCGACGCGATATGATTTACCCCGGATCCGAGGTGAATGATTTCAATGGACAAAATCCTATGCTCTGCAAGTCAATATGGTACTGATAGTTCACTTTTATTTCTTTGATTCAGACAGACAGCAATTCACCAATTTACTGTTTTTGCCTGTTTTCACAAACAGGCAAAAAAACAAAAAAAACCCTAATTAAAACTAGATGTTTTTTTCCTGTTCTGTCTCCAGGAAGTTACAGCTCTACCTCTGCCATGTTAATCTGTATTCTATGTCACTTTCAGGACACGCCTCGGTCTCCATAGTGTTGTGATGCGTCATATTCACGTAGAACGCCCTAGAGAAACCGTTTAGCAAAGAAAAAACAATCTACATATCAAATTATCGGTCACTTATTTATTAATAAAAATGATCTGCTAATAATTATATATAAGTAAATCGTTTTTTACCGAATATGTTAAAAAACGAGATACAAACACCAACTTTTATTCCACATTAAGGTCACATTTGCTGTTCCTGTACAACCATTTCCTGATTATACTGTACGTCTTACACAAGCGGCTTCACAACCAGAAAGGCCGATACAGTTTTCATAGCTGTGTGCAGCGACTGTAATGTATAACCAAAGAGACAGGCTAGACCAACACTAAACACACATTAGAAAGAGAGAAACAGAGAAACACAGGTAATTACTGTGAGCAAACACAGGCATGCTGACACAAGACTTCACAAATTGCAATGGCACCACAGGGACTATTTTTACATGAGTATTGATGAGACAACACAGGACTGCAGGTGATGTTGAATAGGGAGAGACAGGGAAGCGGAGGAGGAGGAAAATGAAAGAGGAGGAGACACAGGAACAACTCTGATCCTCTTAGGACGGGCTTTGTCTATCATCAGCACACGTTCTCCATTGCGAGGAATAGATTGGAAGAATGGAGCGCAGTGAAGAGGACGGGTTAGTGGTACCACTATTAATTGTTATTCACAATAAACAGTAAACTGATTCTGGATTTGGTGATCAATTGGTGCTAATTTAGATCTTCCACTCCAACCTATGTAGAATGAGTTTTTGGAGGTGGATATGGGCACAGGGACAGGTTTAGGTCACTTAGTTCAATTGAAGGGAAAATGTAATCATTTACATATAAGGGATGGAAAGATTCATCAATTCATATCGGTACATCGGCATAAAAGGAAGGATATTCTGGACAATATTATCGTAATAGGTGGGAGTCGTATCGTGTCACATCAGTAGCTGCATCATACATATCTTTAATTTATCGCATGTAGGTTATGCATCGAGTCGGAGATGCTCATTCCTCATATACACACTATATGGACAATATCCATGACCTTGAACTTCGTAACTCAGATTTTGGATTATATCTCGGAAAAAAATCTCTCTGAAACAAAAGAAACAACACAGGATCGAGTACTCACAATGTTCATGAGTGTAAGCAGGTACTTCTCGACATGTTGGGCTCCATGGAACTGCACCACCGAATCATCAACCCCGAGTAGCACCTCGATGTTGTAGGCTCGCTCTGGAGACTGACGCCGAGCTCTCCGACTCTGGTTCACACTCCGCTCTACTCCTTCGTACAGAGTCTCCAAATCCAGTAGACCTCGAAGATCAGCACCTGGAACAGACAGAAGCTAAAGAATGAGATGGGCTGAATACCTGCTGTCTTTTAATGAGAAAAAAGACAAACCTTTTTAGACGCTATGTCAGATCATTTTCTGCAATCATAGATACATTTTTTGGACTTTCAAACCAAGTATATAAGCACTACTGACACAAATACATATAGGAGAATGTTATGATGGAGCAAAGCTGGGGCTGATTTTTTTCTAGCCTAGACTTTAAACTCATGCAGCTTAGCAGTATCTGATTTGTCAGGTAATTATAAAGACTGAAACACCACCTGGATTTGGGCAAACATATGAAAAACACTTCATCCTTTTTCCCCCAAAAAATGCTTTGTAAGGGGAATAGATAACCTAAGCATTAAAGAACAGAAACCGAAGAAGAGCATACGTACAATTATGGGGCTATTTCTTTTTTTATCTCATGGCTGTAATAGGAAGGAAACAGGGCATGAACTCTGTGTAGCTTAATGGACATAAAAATAACTAAACACCACCATCCAGCTCCACCAGGTGTGTTTGTGAATGCATGATTAAGTGTAGCTTTGGTCACACTACACTTTTTATTGCAGTGATTTCCATTCCATGCATGCCAATAGTGAAAAAAAACCCAACAAAAAAAACGCATGCTTGTTTCCTGCAGATTTGTATGAAATGAAGACCTTTGACCTAAAGAAGATCGATACTGTAAGATGGGACCCCTTTAGACGATACAAGATGAATACAGCAAAGCTTCGAAACAGTAGAAAGTCAACTCGTATGCGGTTTCGCAGCAGGTATCTGAGGAGATTTTGCATGCCCAGTGTGACTGCAGCCAGCGTGTGAATGTGTGTGTGTATGAGTGTGTGCATAATAGTTCATTTCACATCATTCATATTATGCCATCAATGAGATTGATAAGCTATTAATAGACATCAACTAAATTGATTAGACAACAAATTTGGAACCTGCATTTAAAAAAAAACATGATTATAAACTGAAAGGATTAATAAAGATCAAGAAATCATTTGAAAAAAACTATACGATTCTAAAGACAGACTGCCTAAAAAAACCCAAAAGTCGTGACGATACACGTGACATCGAACGCAACTCGGTGCTCTTCCCTCGTCCATGTTAGAGAGAACAGAACAAGAAGAATGCAGCATCTCCATCCTCATCTCCATCACCCCGTCAGCTGGGGGCATCATCTACCATCTGATTATATAACGTTGCCCTGGCAACGCGCTCACGGGTAAAACAATGCTCGGCGCAGGCTAATATTGGCTCAGTGCTCACTTCCTTATTGGAAGATAATCCTGGAAGTCAGACTGAAATTCATCATCTTAACACCCAGTGTCTGCTGCACGTTATTAAAGCATGGCAGAGCGAGACGAAAAAAAAAAACAAAAAAACATGCCAAAAGATCCAAACCAAGACAGACACAGAGGTGTTGTTTATTTTGCTTTTTATTTTTTTTTTGGTGTGTAAGATTTTCTAAGGCTGCAGCTTCATTCCACTGCCAGGTGTTCCTGTCTGCAGGGTGCATGTCAGCAGATTTTCCCCTGGCCGTGCTAACAAAATTAACCCAAATAGTGAACATGAAATCAAAAATCTCTCTTTATATATCTATTTTGCATTTAAGCATATATAATGTGTGTGTGTGCAATTTTGACCATGTGCATTACCACGTCTGCGATTCCTTCATGGCTAACAAGTTAGTAAGCAGAGCGCAAATGTGAAATTCTGCTGCAAATCTTCCACAGAGGCATTTGACATGACATACGTTTGACATATGGCGATGCTGCAATGAGTCGCTCGAGGTGTTCAAGAGTGGAAGAGCATCACCTGAAGAGTGGAAGAACATCACCCGAAGACGTTGAGAAAACAAAAAGACCTTCAACAAGCTCAACCCCTTTAAAATTGTCGAAACCAATGTTTGGCAACTTGTGCATGATGACCGTCGGAGAACGATCCACATGATCTCTCTTTGCACTCTTCCTGAGGATAAAGATGCTTGCTGTTTCGACACCACTGCGGAGACCCAGAGTAGCAGAAGGTGCTTGACACGCTTTGAAAAGAAGACTTTCAGGAAATATACCAGATGTGGCAAGTTTATGGACAACCACACGTTGTCCCTATCTGCTATTAGCATAACCTTCACTCTTCTGTGAAGATGTTTCACTGGATTTTGGCATGTCTATGTGGAGATTTGTGTTCATTCAGACACATGGGTGTGAGTAAAGTCAGGTACTGATGGATGGTGAGGTGGTGAGAAATCCTGGGGTGCAGTCAGTGTTCCAATTCATCCAAAGGTGTTCAATAGAGTTAAGGTCTTAGCTCTATACCAGAAAATATTCCACTCCAACCCACTGAAAGCATATCTTCATGGAGCTTGCTTGTACGCAGGGGTGCTTTCATGCTGGAACAGGTTTGGGTCTCAAAGTTCAAGTGAAGTGAAAATTCAATGCCACCATATCCAAAGACATCTCCTGTATACAACTGTGTGTGTTCAACTTTGTGGTAACTGTTAAGGAAGAACCACAAAGTCAGGTGTCCCAATACTGTTGTTCATTGTGAATAGGGATGATATAATATTCAGAACATCTGCTTTAAATAATACATTTATATATTAATGGTTATGCAAGATCTTCTCAAGTAAGCAGGTCACTTTTGTTTGTCTTTTCAGTACTTTATGATTTGGAGCTTCCATCTGAAATATATTCGTTTCTAGTTGAAAAGTGTAGTTAGCTAACTCCTGAATCTCTTCAATCTGAAACAAATGAAATATTGGTTTATAAATTCCATATGTGAGCCACAAAAACCTTTATTTTTTAAACAAAAAGTGTAATACTTCAAGATGAAGGAATTTATAAGATGTTTTCAATATTTAACACGTCTTAGATCTTCAGTTACATGCCAACCAAAATGATTTACCCATTATTCTCTGACAAGACCTTTCTCTTTATGTTGTATCATGATTCCATGTTCTTACATCCCAGCTGTAGAACCAACCCAAAGTCTCTTTGATCTCCTGTTTTGCTGGAGCAACCTCAAGGCATCTTTATCTTCTGCTAGAGCAAATGCTAAACCCCTTCTCTGGAACAACACCTTTATACCATCTGGATGCCTCTTTCAAATGTTTGAAGAACATTCTGGATGAATATTTGCTCTACTGTGGTAGAGAGGTCTAGACATCTCCCTCCTCTAGAGAACATATCTTTCATATCTTTGTCCATCAATTTTCCCTCCTGATGAAGAGTGGGCTGGATATTTGTTTGATTTCTTGCCAGAGAGGACATTAGACATCTTCTTTTGTTTCTGCAGGACAGATTGCTGGACAGTGCTTGGTCTTCCTGCTGGAAAGAATGCTGGACATTGTTTGGTTTTCCTGCTGGAGAGAATGCTGGACAGTGCTTGGTCTTCCTGCTGGAGAGAATGCTGGACAGTGCTTGGTCTTTCTGCTGGAGAGAATGCTAGAGATTCCTTTGACTATCTGTTGGCAAGAATAGTCAACATTGCCTTGCCTTCATGCTGGACAGATTTCTGGACATCACTTTGTCTTTCTTTTGAGGAGTATGTTGGGCATATTTGCATATTTCCTCTCTTGTTTGATAGAATGACCAACATCTCTTTGCTTTACTGCTTGGAAAAATGCTGGACGCACCTTTGGATACTCTGATGGACATAATGTTGGACATCTCTTTGTCCTTTTCATTGAAAAAAAGACATGGATACCTTTTGCTCTGCTCCTGGAGAAAACACTTGATGTCTCTTCGTTCTACCTCAAGAGCTTTTTGCATTCTGACAGGGGCAACATCGCCCTTATCAGGGCATGAGGCTGCTTTGTCGTTCAACCTTTATAAATGTCAAGATTGTCTGGAAAGAAAGGAGAGGGCATGAACTAATGCAACAGGGCACAAGAATGAGAACGAGACGGAGAGAAGAGATCCTGGAATACATGGTGAGAGATAATTGTATTGCTGCCTCATATTCTAGCACTGTATTGATTAGAATGTTTCCAGGAAAGTCCAGGACTGATTTTGTAGAATCTGTGTTTCTGCTTTTGCTTTCCTTTGCTAGAGAGTTCAGTCAAATTGTAAACCAGAAAACCAATTCTCATAATTGAGTAGTCTGGAGATCACTTCCACCAAACTTTGCAGTCTCAGGCATTAGGTATGGAAGCGATCCACACATAAGGGGAAACGTGATTAGGTCAAGTGACTTACTGACTCAAGTCAAGTCAAGTCATAAACTTGACTTGACTTGACTTGAGTCAGTAAGTCACTTGACCTAATCACGTTCTATTGCGCTTTTCACAACAGACATTGTCTCAAAGCAGCTTTACAGAATTTAACAGTTAAGGTGAGCGATGTGTATTTATTACTGATTAGCATCTATTGACAGCTGTGGCATGGAAAAACTGAGGAAGAAACCTTAAGTGGAACCAGACTCAAAAGGGAATCCATCCTCATTTGGGTGACATCAAGAGTGTAATTATAGTCTTTAAACAATACAGAACACTGGAGAGTGAGAACTAACATGAGCACTGGAATGTAAGCTGTATAAGTAATTTCACTTCTACAGTCTTATACAGTCATTTGAGATTAAGGAAACAGGAGCTACTGAGCAACTCATAAAATAGCTCAACATTTGCGATCATCACAGATCCAACACCAGCTTCTCCATGCCAGAGCCTTTAAACACTCAAAGAGGTCCAATGTCCAAACCTAATCTGAGGTGGAATGCAAATAGTGCTGGTACGTCTCTAGATGGTTGCGGTTGGATGTTTGTGGGGTCGACATCTACTTCTTTAATGCAGGGTGTATAGGAGGCTACTGAAGCAGCCCTTGGCTTCAGTATTTGAGAAGACAGTCTCCATTTGAGTATAAATCATTTATTTTGGCACGTCGCTGATTCACAAGCAGTCAGCTTCAACATGAACAAGCATATATATATATACCATCTGGACCACCTGGATCTCATCATTAAGATTTATTGAAGTAAAAGGGTGATGTCATCTGACATCTGCACACACATAGAGCTATGTATAGCTAGCGTCACAGCAATGTAAAGGAAGGCACCGTTACATGATTAAAAATGCAAATGCGTTATTGAAAGCCTTCATGAAAACAGTGTTTTCAAATTGATCCACTTTGGGAAGCGTTTTCAAAAAGCTACTAAAAAACCGTCTCAGTTTGCGAAGAAGGCCAAAACAAAGAGAAAAATATGCATTTTTAAATAAAAATGTATTAGTGTGGACATGGCCCGAGTGTGGTCAGTGGCTACCATAGGGGTCAGACTCTTTATTATTCTATCAAACCTTCAAACAATTCACCTTTTTTTACTATTTTGGTGTGATTTGTAAAATAATTATATACCTACCATATATATATACCATGTATATCTACATCTTTGGGAAGAGGGTGAAGTCTGCAGAAGCCAAATCAGGTGAGATCAAATGGATTGTACTCCAACGATCATCATGCACAAGTTGCGAATGTTTTCAACATTTTCGGGGGTTGAGCTCTTTTAAGGTCTTCCTGCTCTCTCGTCATCTTCCAGTGAAGTTCTTTCGTTCTTGACGCGGGTGTCCCACTCGAAACACCTCAAACGACTCGGTGCAGCATCACCATATGTCAAACGTATATCATCTAAAACCTCTCTGTTTCACACAGTGTTTTACATTTGCTCTTTTTTCTACCTTGATTAAATTAAAGAAGTGGTAACATGGTGGTCAAAAAAGCACCAGTTATCTCGCTCAATCATACCACCTGGTATGTAGTGATAGCCAATGACTTCATCGGTTAAACACATGAGCTGAGATCACTTAACTTCCTAAACAAGGCCTCACCCAAATAGCATTTGCATTACATTACCTTCTACGTGTAGTTTCGGGTTCCGATTCCTCACGCCAGCTTTTCGCAGCAACAAAATGTGCTCTGTTTTGGACTAGACTAATGGCAAGAATTCCCTCCTAAACCTTTTTCAGACTTTCATGGGACAGAAGCACAGTAATTAGCTCAACTTTCTTGTGAAAGGATCATAAAAACTGGTGTGGACTGCATGGCTACAAATTATTGTTCAACAACATTCTTTTTTTTGCTGCTTGAGCCAAAGAAGGAATCTATGTTCCCAAATAAATTCCTCTGTGTGAAAGAAAATCTGAGATAACTTCGAAAGCCCAGCCATCCGAAAAACAGAAATTGGTCTCAAACACTCGATGGACCAAGTGTGAAAATAGTTTCTTGCATCCGTCAGGTTTCTTTAATTCCAGAGCTAGATTACTGCCCCAGACAATTACTCCATTATGAAGAAACAGAGAGACAGAAAAAGACAGAGAGGAGAGGAAAAAAACAGGAGCATGCCTTAGTTTTCCTCAACTAAACACGATTTCATTACTGAATGATCCGAAGCCAGAAGCTTTAAAACTGCTTCAGGTTTCCAGCAGAATGATAAAACACTGTGGCATTGCAGAGCAGCTCGAGGGTTGATCTGGCCTGGATTAGAAACAAGTCCTGGGAAATGAGCGAACATCGCAAAGTTACTCCTAAAGTGAAATCCAATTGTATATGACATGTTTCACACCATTCTCACCTGAGCAACATGTGTACAACAGGAAGCCTGTAAAGACACTGATGTATGCAAAGGAGGAGAGTCTAAAAAGACATGATTTATTCTGTACTTAACACACACACACACAAAGCAATAACTTGCAACAACTCTGGCTATTCTTGTGTAAAAATACCATAAACAGGGTCTTGTACAAATTTCCCCTTAGATGACCTTTGGGGACTTTGAATGATTTTTGATTGAGACGTGTGTGTGTGTGTGTGTGTGTGTGTGTGTGTGTGTGTGTGTGTGTGTGTGTGTGTGTGGCTATAACATGATGGCAATACAGTCCTAATATTTGACGGAGTTCATTAAAGATGTATGTATTGGAGGTGGTAGCTTAGTGTTTAAGGCATTGAACTTCTGAAGGTCATTTGTTTAATTCCAGCCACACCAAGCCGCCACTTTTGGGCCTTTAAACAAGGCCTTCAACCTCTCAGTTGCATGAATGAGATAAATGTAAGTCACTCTGGATAAGGGAGTCTGCCAAATGCTGTAAATGTATGTATGTATGTATGTATGTATGTATGTATGTATGTATGTATGTATGTATGTAAGAAGCAGCCATTCAGCCATTCTTTGCATGCTCCTGAAGAGTGTTGAGGGAAATCACAGGCTACACAACATATTAGCTAATTGCCTCTTCTTATCTACTGCACTCTCGCCGTGCCTTTTAATCTTTAATGATGAGTTGTAAAAGCCAGGATCGAATTGAGCCTTTAGGACTGAGCCAGAAAAAAAAAAGAAAAAAGAAAAGAGTTAGCAATAAGAGTGGTGAGTGAATCATTTTCAGCAGTAATCAAGTGGACCGCTTGATTAAAATGCACATTAATATGCACACCCAGGATGAAAAAGCCCTTAATCGGGGAATGCGATACTATAGAATTGTCCTTAAATGTACTGCACTATACAACACACTATTCTGTATTATAGTTCTGTATACAACAATTACATTTATGGCATTGGGCAGATGCCCTTATCCAGAATGACTTACAGTTACCTAACTCATATCAGCTACCTGTCAACACTCCCATTTTTCTAAGGAGTCTCCCGTATTTCACAGCCGCCTCCTGTTTAGTTTTTTCTCCCGGGAAACTCACGTAATTTGTATAGTCCAAATTATAATCACATAAAATATTTTATTCCAATGTTCGCCAGTTGCCAGATCTTGTATAAAACCCATTCGCCTCACACATTTGACACAATATACAAATTTCTCATTCCTCATTTTTGCAACCTACAATCCAGTTGCGCTGTTGATATTATAGTTGTGCCGATAGACGATAGAATCGTGTATCGACGATAGGCAAAGATATCGGCAAAAGCTGAGGCGATTTCAAGATGATATTAGGCTTGTTTTGCATTAATTTATTAAATGTTTACATTTTATTATTAAATAAAATAATAGCAATATTATTATTAATAATAATGAATGAACTATAATCAATGTGCCCAGCTATAGCCTACTGTTTACGTCATCATCACCTCCTAACCGACATCACGATCGCATAGAACATGAAGAAGAATTCGCCTATTAGCTATTAAAGTTTTCATTATTTTCTATAGAATATAGTATTAGGATTAGTCCAGGTCTATATTAGGATATTTCCACAGAAACTAATAAATTACTAGCATAGATTGAGGTAGATTAAGGTCTTGTTTTCTTGTTTTTTATTTTCTTGTTTTATTGTACAAATCTGGTAAAGCAGTTTTGGCACCCCGGCAGCGTGTACTGCTTGTCAAACATCTGAAGTAGTTCTCTAAAACTTTCTCTTTCAACAGTATGAAAGGAAACGGTGTACTTAGAAACAGCTGCCATGCACCGGGCGCACCTTTCACTGTTTTGTTTGTACTTGGCGCTTTTTACAAAAGCTCCGATGAAGGATGGCTGACTGGAATCTTTGCCGACCGTCAATGAAGCTTCTTTTGGTGCTGGTTTAACAGCCTCGGCCGGGTGGTGAGTACGCACAGGTAAGAACAGGTTTGTCGTTTGAGACTCTCTTACTGACACCACTTTGGTACAAAGTTTGCAGATTGCTTGAGTAATGTCCTCCGGCTCACCTTTTGCATCTGGTTTAAAGCCAAAAAATGTCTAAATCGGCGACGTGACGTTTTTTTTGTTAACCAACTCCATATTCATTTGCAGAATGACGGACAAAGAGTCAAATTTCCATTGCGTCATTTCCCGAGATAAGATGTAGACAAGCAGATAAATCAGTTAAAAAGTTATTTAAAACATTTACGATTTTTTCAATATATGAGCAAATAAGTAAACTATTGCCCCGCCCCCATATGATAGTATCGTGTATCTGCGATCTCACAGGCAGGCGATATGGCGATCTGAAATTGTATAGTATATTGCCAAACACTGGTTGATATCTTTGCAGGTAATAGATGTGGGAATCAAGTATTAGTGGTAGAAATGGAAAGAGAAGGGTCAGGTGGTGGTCTGGGGAAAAAAAAAAAGTGTAAATTCAAGAATTTAAGAATTTCATTTCTGACAATGCACTGATCTGTAGCACTGATTTTATTATCAGACACGATGGACAAAAAAACGACATAACTCAGCACAATAAATTCCCCCGACACCCTGCAGGCTCAGGGGTCTCCTGGACCTGGAACATTTGGTACCCAAATGTTGGCAGGTATGAAGCCAGAGGCCCTGGAGTGGCTACTAGGTGTGGCTGGATTTGAACTCACAAACCTCGGATCCAATGTCCAATGCCTTAAACACTAAGCTTTCACCTCCCCACTGAATTTTCAGTATGTCAGATATCAGTTTTGTACTTGTTCATAATAAAATATCTGGCGTACTGGAAATCCCTACGGCTTACTCATGTATAGATGAAAAACAAAAGAAAGACTTGATATTACAACCTATTGATTTTTTTATTTTTTCTATATCACTGGGTCTTTTTTTCATCATATGTACTGGTTGCACATAAACTATTTCGAGATTCTTGGTTCTTACAGTCTTACATAGTAGTATCATCCTCGAAAGCCGAGCAGAGGCAGGTACAGAGTGCTGCAATGCATCCTGGGATTAGCGGCAAACGGTGCTACACTGAGAGACATCAAGCCATTCACACGTTTCAGTTTAGGATGGCTGCATGAAGGGTGAGATTTTTATAAATGTGCTACACAAGAAAAGAAGTGAGAAACAGAGTGAGAGTGAAAGAGAGAAAGACAGCGAGATGAACAACATACAATAGGAAGAGAAGGTTAAACTGAAACCGACATGCCCGTTCAATCTACAGGGGTTTGTAGTTCTACAGTATTGCTTTATATTGTCATAGTCCTTTTTTCGAATCTAATTGGTCGGAAGATCACAGGCTAAAATCACTATGACAAAGTCCGACTACGGTTTCCATGTCATGTGATATTTGCTCACTTGTCTCCAATTGACAATGATTAGATTGTGTGTAAACAGAAGTTCTGACCCATCGAGTATTAACAGCATGAACTTTTTCAGCGGTTTGAGCTACAGGAGCTCGTCTGTTGGATCGGACCACACGGAGCAGCCTTCGCTCCCCACATGCATCAATGAGCCTCGGCCGCCCACGACCCTGTGGCCGGTTCACCACTTTTCCTTCCTACGAGCACTTTTGATAGATACTGACCACTGCAGACCAGGAACATCTCACAAGAGCTGCAGTTTTGGAGATATTCTGACCCAGACGTCTAGACGTCACAATTTGTTCCTCACTCAAATGTTTACGCTTGCCCATTTTTTCTGGTTCTAACATCAACTTTGAGGACAAAATGTTCATTTGCTGCCTAATAAATAAATCCACCCAGTAACAGGTGCCATGATGAAGAGATCATCAGTGTTTTTCACTTCACCACTCATAATGTTTATAATTTCATAATGTAATTCCTGATCGCTGTATAATCAACTTTTTCGCATTTTGCACATGAATTCGATTGATCTGCTCTTGCATCCGCTCCCACCTTCTTACATGACACTACCCTTTTCTTTCCAGTAATAGCAAGTGCTCATGGACTCGTGTAGCGAATGTTTTCCACATAATCTAAAACCTGTGAAAAAGCAAAAAACGACTGCAGCTGCGTCGAATTAAACTTGAAATGATGGCAAAGTCAAAAACAAGCAAAGGGTCAAGAGATCGGCATTAAGACTCGGGGCAAAAAACAGAATATAAAAACCAGATCAGTGTTCAGATAAACATGCACGATAAACAAGGCTTTTTAAGACCATACTTGGCGGCATGTAAGCGTTTGGTGTTCTTATTTATAGTAGAGCGGAAATTCAGTCCAGGTCAGTTTAATCACTATTCAAGGCTCTAGCATGTCACAGTAGGTATTTCTCAAGCAGCTCTCAAGTTCCCAATGTTGTGAATCAGTATATCATGTGCACAAGTTCAGGCACTGGCTCATTCCAAAGTGGGACATTGAGCGGAACGTAGTGAACATGGATGCACTGGTTTTTGCAGTGCTTTCTGGGGGGTTTTCTCACTAAAGCACTAGAATGATTTTGTAATCAAAACAGCACTTAGAACGGCTGATTGCTGATCAGTACCCTGACTACTGAGCTATAAGGATTACTGTGACGTGCCCAATGAGAGATGTAGTTGTTGGCAGCCATGTTTTGGCTCCACTGTTGTTCGAAAAATGATCCTGATTTCTGTCGACAGATAAAACCAAAAGAATTGTTAGTTTGATGACATTCTCTAAGAAGGTGTTAATGGAAGGAGAAAATGCAAAGAGTTTCAATGAGTTTCTACAAACTACAAACTCAGGAAAGTTCAAAGTGTTGTTTAAATAGAAAGAAATGTAATAATTGGTAAATTGGAATTGTATAAGTTGAATAAAAGTCTGTTGTAAATAACGGTGCACTGGGTCTTCATGTTATTTTTAATTTAATATTTTAATGAATGTAATTGTGGAAGAAGGGGTGTGGTCGAGTGCTAGTTTATAAATGGAGCACTGAGCCAAGAGAACAATTGTTAGAAAAATCCATCACATGTGTGTGATATATACCACCCACTTCTCCCAGCTTCACCCTCTAAACATAAACTGACATTTTACTTCAGCTAAACTTATATTGGCAAAAGTTTGCAGACACCTGTCCACAAGTATGGTATGTGCTTTCTGAGCATCGCATTCCACATTTATTCCCAATTTGCTTTTAGAATTCCCTCCACGCTTCTGGAAAGATGTTCACTAGATTTTGGATGTGTGATTGTGGAGATTTGTGTTTATTCAGACACAAGAGGGTTAGTAAAGTCAGGTACCCAAGAAATCTGGGGTGCAGACAGCGTTCACATTCATCCCAAAGGTGTTTAATAAGGTAGAGTTCAGAGATTGTCATGCTGGAACAGGTTTGGGTCTCCCAGTTCAAGTGAACGGAAAATGTTATGCTACTGCATCCAAAGACCCCCCTATACAATTGTGCGCCTTTGCGAGAACCACATATGGCTGAAAAAGTCAGTAATCCCAATACTTTTGTCCATGTAGTTTACGTAAATACAAGGAACAAGATGAAAATAATCTACGCAGAAACAATGACATACATGAAATACTCAAGTGAGGCAAACTGTGAGATGTAGATCAGTGAGCATTTAACAATCTATGCACAAGCAATCACGTGACAAGGTGTGGTGAGGTGCAATGTCCATAGGAAGTGTAGCCTCGTTATAATCCAGAATAATGGAGCTAATGTATGTCCAAACAATGTGCATTTGCAACTCAGCTTGGGTATGACATTGTAAGTGCAGTGTGCGGCTGTAAATTGCTTATTTGCTCAAGAAACACTGTGTGTGAATGTGGCATTTGAGGCAGTGTGTGGTCATTGGTGTGTTATGCGAGACGGAGGAGTAAGTAGAGAAAAGGCCTGAGCCAAACACAATGCCCGGTTAAGTGCACAGAAAAAAAACTGATCAACAAGACTGTGTGTGAGGGTGACCCTCCAGTCGCCCTTGTCCGTGTGTAGACGGAGGAGAAGGAGGCGGTGGCGGAGGAGGAGGAGGAAGGAAAAGCGAATCGATCGAGCTCAAGGAAGAAGCAGCCAAGGCACAGCTGACCTCCAGTGCTGCTCCACATAGCTGACACAATGATAAACACAACCGTGTGTCGTCTCACATTCAGAACAGAGAGACACACAACGCAGACAGGGTGAATAAGCTTCCTTTCTCACTTTAGAAATTCATTTCATATATGAATACATATATAGTAACACAGACGCTAAGCTACACTACAAGCCTGGTCCTAGCAGGAACTAGCATATTATTCACATAGCGATGGGAAGACTATTGCTTAAACAAAAAAAAATGCTACATTGCCTCATGAATACTAATTCTGCACATGCAATATTTATGCATAAATACAGAACAAAGCAGCAGGGTGTCAATACTATTTTGAATTCATGTATAATAGGCGAAGAAATCCTAAAGGTGTTTAGTAGATACCTGCACGCAGTTTCTAGCCTTTTTGGCACCCTAGGAGAGATTCTGATCTCCACTTTTGGGCCTTGAGCAAGACACTTCACCCGATCTGCTCCAAGGGTGCTATAAGATGGTTGACCATGTGATCTGACCCAAGCTTCCTGACAAGCTAAAATAGGTGAAATGATGGGAAGTTATAGATCAATGGTTGAGGCTCTGGGTTACTGGGAAGGACAGGGGTTTGAGCCAAAGCACTACCAAGCTTCCACTGTTGGGAAGGGCCTTAACCCTCTCAGCTCCAGGGGCTGTATCATAGCTGAGATTTTGCTCTTACTCTCTGAAATGCAAAAGAGAGAATTTCACTGTGCTGTAATGTATATGTGACAAGTAAAATCCTCTTTCTTTCAAGTCAAACATCTACACCTTATTACCAAACACCTGGAAATTTTATACCTGCCATGTATACATATATAATATACATATACTTTATGCCATTTAGCAGATGCCCTTACCCAAAGCGCCTTACAATAATCTTATTTATAAAACTGTTTTGCTGAAGGAGCCAGGATCCGTGGTGCGCAACTTGACTTGGAGGTTGGGCTCATGACCTTCCAATAAAAAGACAAAGTCTACAAACTACTCGTAGCCCAAAACATACCAGCCAGATTTTAAACAGTGTCAAAAATAAGGGGTCATCTATTTCCAATATTAGCATATATACATTATGCCCCAAATACATTGGCAAACATCTTTGTCTATACTACTCCACTAGATCTTTAGCTCAGGTCTTCTGATATACTGTAGCTTGTTCTAAGAGAGTTCTCCAAGTTAAAACAAAGACAATCATGCTTTTCCTGTGGTAGGTTTAAAAACATTGGAGTCTTCTTTTCCATGTACGGAAATGTGCTCCAGATCATACATGAAGATTTTTTTTACATTTTAGCTTTAAATTTATTGATGGAAATCACTTATTGTCTAATGTATAACTATACATACAGTTATTATTTTAAGTGAATTTGACTTGGTTATAGCTAAAGCATTTTCACTTAAATTCTTTTTTTAATTTTTTTATTGTGCTCTATAAATCAAGATCAAGATTGAGACCTAAAAAGCCCAAATCTTGATGGTATCTATGTCTGTCTGTGATTTTACTGTAAAACAAAATGTTAAACTCGCTTATGCGAGTGCTAAATAAATGTTTTTTCTAATTGTGTCTCACTGTGGCAGTAGAGACCCAAGAGCCAGACACTTCATAGTGTTGAGTGCTACTGGTCATAAATCTTAAGCTTGAGAAACGACCCTGAAGTGTGTATATAGATGGTGTGTATACAGGTGGGAGTATATCTGTGTCAATATGTGTGTGTGTGCGTAGCTCAAAGCAAAAGAATGAGTTATAACATCATCAGTCAAGGTTTGTCTACCAAAAGACCTTGTCACTAAGGCCAACCCAGTTCCAGTGGAACTCAAGCATTGATATTACAGCAATATACACTATGTATGAGCTTATATGTGAGAAAGAAACTCGATTCATTGAGCAAAAGCAGGATTTGATAGTTGGCCCGTGTGTTAGGTGCGTGCTGTGTGTATTTCGAACTGAAATACTATCGACCGCATCTCTCTCTATTTATAGACACTGGTAAAATCAATATCAGCAAGCGGTGGTTTCAGAGCGACCCCGATCACTGTAATAAGGCCGCGAGGGACTCATTGCGCTGGCGTCCTTCACACTTCTATAGCAAATCAGTCATTACGGGATCTCGTGGCCTGGTGCGCTATCTGAACGCGGCCTCGTCGTTTCACCCCGGGCCTAATTACTAACAGCTTGCGTATAAATACAGCCTGTCCTTGCTGTCATGGAGATCTGATTGGTGCGACAGTCTGACACATTTTGCACTCGCACCTCCTTATCCGCTACATTCACATCAATTTCTCTCCCTTCTTTCCCTCTCTGACTCTCTTTCTCTTTTCTCCGCACTAAAAAAATAAACTGTTATTATTCTGGCTTAAGAAGCCCGTGCCAAGCCACCCACTCATAGCATGCAGGAGAGAAAAAAAACAGTCGGCATTCGCTTGAATTCACTCGTCAGCGTTTAGGCACATCTCCTGTCGCTGGTTTAGGAGAGATCTCCAACAGCGCCAGGAAACGCTGGATGTTCAGAGGAACGTCGAAGGAGACATTTATCTGTATCATCACATAGTCTCTAGACACTGGCTAAAAAGATTTTGTTTTTAGAAAATATTACTATATATATAGATATATATACACATATGACCTTTGGCACAGCTGGTACCTTGGTGTAATGATGTTGGATAAAGTGTCGAAAAATACCTTATAGCTCCATGAAGCTGTTTTATTTACCTAGTCACAAAAAAAAAGAAAAAATAAGATTTTCCCACCTATTAAATTTTAATAGCTGACCAGTAAAAAGGTCGTCCCCTAATTAGCTGTATTTAGGTTGGTTTAATTGTGCAGCCAAGATCAAGTCAAATGACATGTCAACACAAGCGATACACTGACTCCAGCTTTACTGCTGTTTATGCTACACTGTTATACGAGGTGGTATCAAAAATTTGTAAAACTAATGGTGCTAACTGGTGCTATTCTGACCACGTGCATTACCACGTCTGCGATTTCATTATGGGGGCTGGGGCTTGAACCCCAGCATTCCAATAAGTAACTCAGAGCTTTAGCTACTGAGATTTCCTATGTTAAAGTTACACACGCAAAAAAAAACAAATTAGTAATCAATTTGAATTGCCTATGTAGTAGGACGTGAATATAGTGATGTGTAACTCTTGACTCTTATCACACTCTTCGGCACAGAAACAGAATTTAATTTGAATTTTATTTAGCATTAAAGGGCAACAATAATAATAATAATAATAATAATATAAGGGATTCCTCCAGGAATGCAAAATTACATTTTAAAAAAAGAAAGGAAAAAAGGCAAAGGACTGCAGAACTGGCTCCGTCAACTCAAAAATATTTTCAGACTAACAAAGTACATTGTGGCTGTTTTCCTTACCATCTGCCCATCTGTTTTCTAGTCCACACCCACACAGCAACGACTAATGAACGTATTATTAGACGAGTTGAAGCGACACCTTATCAAGAGTCAATAAAGAATGCTGCTTGCATTCAACTGTCATATTAGTATCCAATTGCTCCAAAAAAAAAAAAAGTTCAACCCTGCCATGCTACTGCACTTTAACAGTATATGTCCCACAGAGATTCCTGTAGCCATCTCCTTTTTTTATTTATTTTGCTCAACTCGGTGAACCCTGCTTGCTGCACAGGTTTTAAAGAAAGAAATCATAAAGGTGTGGAAAAATATGTATGCAAATGACGCCTTCTGGATGCTCCAGCAGGGAATACACAAACACACCCTTTATGATTTATGGAAATTCATCAGCCATGTATACATTCTTTTAATTCAGCAATTATAACCAGGAATAACCAGGCTCTTTTTTGGAATGTATTATTTGTGTGTGTGTAATTATTGGTAAAATTATGTTTTTCATGTTTAAACACCCTAAAACGGACAGGCGCAGAGCTAGAGTTAGTAAAAAGTGCAGCTCATTCAGGGTAAATTTACAGTAGATTAAAAAGTCCTAGTAAAAGTCTCCTCAAATTAAAAAAATTCAGTAAAAAAATCATCTGAAATACAGTAAATAATTATATTTACTTCGTTACTGTCCACCACTGGTTAATTAACCCTCCCTTAAATTGTTCAAATTAATATGGACACTACACACAAAGCTTATATTCAAGACGCAACTAAACCCCGAAAAACTGAAGTGGATTTAAACGTGAGGACAATTGATGCTAACTACTAACAATGTTGCTAGCCAAATTACCTTGCTAGGAGTAAGCTGATGTACATGATGTACTATGGCTTTTTATTTAACATTAAGAAGTGAGTTTGCAAAGAAAAAAAGGGCAAATTAAAAAAAGCAATAAATCTATGATGCACTTGGCATTGTGGTTACATCAGGTCACATCACACCACTTAATATGTTGATTGTTTTCTTGAAACAGCATGCTAGTTAGTTGTGTATTTTGTAAAATGGGAAGGAAATGCATTCTTCACTGCATTCTTCATCTGCTCTACTCTACTGAATGTGTTTCATTTAAACACATTTAACACATTGAAAAAGATTATGGAAAACCTCTATTTTGTTCCTGTGGTTGTGTTGTTTTGGTTCCTATAGAGAATCTTTAGCATGAACCAAAGTGTTTGGTGTCCTCTTTATCTCAGGGCTGTGTTCCTTCAGCAGTGAAAAGAAACACGATCTCCCACACTGTGCGTTCCCGTTTTAATGAACTGCCATTTTAATGGGATTATCTCAGGCGGATTCGGCACAGCAGCAGATGTCCAGTGTGTGTCATTCCCTCCACAGGGTTTCCGAGGCATTTCCCAGTCTTTGGTGGGGATCGAATTCCCACTTGATTTGGGAAACACTTTGCTCCAAAGGTGGCATTTTGATTGAAATTATCCTTCCATTTTCAGATACAGAATTACAGTAGCCTAATACACGCATCAACCAGGCATAGTTGTGTGCAACAGACATATAGCACTCATTTACATACTGTATGTATGTATGTATGTTCATCCATAGATTTGAGAAGTCCTTGAATAAATAGTGAAGATGTTATAGCATTGTAAATAGAGTATAATTTAAGGAGGAGAAGAAAAAAGAAAGACGGGAAAGACAGTAGCTTATCCCGTTGATGGAATTTAATAAGCGATTTAAAAAGTGGGTTATTTTTCTCTCGTCCGTACACGACGCTAACCGGTATTTAATTCTCTTCGCTTCACTGCACAGGTAATGCCCTCTAATCTGACAACACAGAGAGAAAAAGAGAGAGGGGAGAGAGAGAGAGAGAGAGAGAGAGAGAGAGAGAGAGAGACGAATGAACGAGTGCATAAAAAAAATCCAGTAAAAGGTAAATTAGAAACAGTGATACAACCTTCTTCTTTGCAAACTACAGAAATGTAAAAGTTTTGGCTCTGCACGAGGTCCTGAGCAAGTTCTCCCCCGGCTTTACCCACCATGTGGGCGGCTTCCATACCGAACGCTTTCTAATGTGCTGCCAAACGAGGAAGTGACTGTCATTGTGCAAAAGTTGTACAAGAAATCTCAGTGCAAAAGCCAAACTTTTAGCTGCTTTTCCACACATACTGTATATACAGTGGAGTTTATAAGTAATTGGGCAGCGACACAGTTGTGCAGAATGTGCAGAATGCAGTTGGGGTGAAATTTTTTTATTATCAGCTTCCAGTCACTCTAGAAACTCTGCTTATGGAAACTGTAGCTTGACTCCATACTACGATGCCAAATGATCTTTATTACAATAAAGCCATGCTAGTAACCTTTACGTCTAATTAAAAACATACAAAATGACTCAAAATGACAGATTTTTTATTTGTTCCACTACATTTTGGAGTGTGTTTCTGGAGATTTGTGTGCTCATTCAGCCACAAGGGAGTTAGTAAAATCAGGTACTGATGAAAACGACCTGAAGAAGCCTGGGTTCTAAATCATTCCAAAGATCTTCAGTAGGGTTGAGGTCAGACGCTATAGCAGGCCTTTCAAGATCTTCCACTCCAATCCATGTAAAGCATATCTTCATAGAGCTGGCTTTGTGCAAAGAGGCATTGTCATGCTGAAACTGATTTGGGTCTGGGTTCAAGTAGAGCAAAATTAATGCTAAAAAATTAATGCTACTGCATCCATAAACAAACATATGTGTGCCTCATACATTGTGGTTTGGAGAAGAACCACGTATGGTCAATTGTCCCAAAACCTCTGTCGATATAATGTGTATGAGCAAAAAAATTTGTGGAAATTTTTTTTGTCTTTTATGTAAAGAAAAATACACAAAAATACTCAAATTGCAAAAAAACGAAAAATTTAAAAAGTAATATTATACCCCCTAAACAGACCATGTATGTAGTGCAGCAGCTGGAGAAATATTATTGTGGAGGTCAATATGGACTAGTGTATTTTTCCCCCTCTTTGTTAAACCTAAATACACACCGGCCAAAACAAAACCGGCTACAGCCCCAGGTTCCCGGACTACTCATTTGTCCGCCTCTATGATGTTATCACATCCATCGTTTTACTGTTGTCAGATTGAACACGAGCAGTAATACACTGCTTCTCCTTCACACTCGTCTGGAGGAAGATCAGTGACTGTAGCGGTACACACTTGCCCCATGGAGAGCGCTCCAATCCCCGTAAGAGTTCATTAAAATGCCTCGTTCACGCCATCAGGAAAAAAAAAAGAAACAGCAAAAGCAGGCAGTGATGGCGAACAAGTCTTATGAGTTGGTAAAGGAAATGTAGCTACAGTGCTTATACAGCGTTACACTAGAAAAAACAGACATGCTACCACCAACATCATGCTGGGGTCTGTAGCCACGGGTGGCAAGACACCAGCGTGTAGATACTTAATAACCATATTCTCAGGGCTCCTTTTTCCTTCTAGGCGAAAGCAAGAAAGTAAAGGAAGAAAGGATCAGATTCTTCCACCACTTCCATTCTTCCTCCTCCCTTTCTCTCTCTCTCTCTCTCTCTCTCTCTCTCTCTCTCTCTCTCTCTCTCTCTCTCTCTCTCTCTCTCTCTCTCTTTCTCTGTCTTGTTTCTGTGCGGCGCTGAAGGAGCCGACTCACTCGCTATCCAATTCTAATGAAGTGGGTCTCACTGTGGTGGCAGTGAAAATTGCCTTTTGGTCCCCACATGATCATGTGTGTGTGTGTGTGTGTGTGTGTGTGTGTGTGTGTGTGTGTGTGTGTGTGTGTGTGTGTGTGCGTGTCTATGTGTGTGGCCCAAACTCATGAGTTATGTTTGTGGGTATATGTCTATGGGACTAGTGAGCCTACATGTGTGTGTGTGTGTGTGTGTGTGTGTGTGTGTGTGTGTGTTTGTTTAGCTTATTATCACATTCAAATACAAGCTGTCACTGCATAAACAGCACACAAAGCACAGCTGACATGCTAAGCTACACAAATATCTCGTACACACAAACATGCACCGCTTAAATACAGCTAGGACTACACACACAGACACACACACACACACACACACACACATGTAAACACAGACATACAGACGCACACTTTCCTTACAGTGAAAAAAAAAAAACATTAAATATTCATTGTAGAAAAAAAGACTGAACTAGCAATTTTATGCCTGGGTATTACTTATACATTCCCTTGTTTCCATTTTTCCCACTGTCCTGCTAATCCAAAGACTAAAACACAAACACTCTGAAGTACAGTAGAATTTCAGTTTAACACAACATTCAACACAATGCAAAATAATTATGCTCAGGTTATGCTAATAATCCTAGGTATTAATGAACAATAGCTGCTTTGCAAGCTAGCAGACCTAGGACACAGTCACACACACACACACACACACACACACACACACACACACACACACACAGACAGACAAATACTGCTAAGCTAGTCAATGGTGTAGGAGGTGCTTCAATTAGCACTGTGCTAATATTACTGCTGCTGTGTGAGGTGAGTGCGGCGAGGCGAGTGAGGTGAGGCGAGGCGGCACAGCTAATGGAGCAGCCAGGCTGTTAAGGGGGCTGATTTATTGTTGCCAGCTCGGTTGAGACAGCCAGGAAGGAGGTGTATAAGAGCCGAGCCGAGCCAAAACCGACTGCTGATCCATGCTCATAGCACCGTGAACACTGGATACACTTTGCAGGAAAATAAAATCCCACAAAATGGAAATATCTTGTGTCACAGAGAAACTGAGGGTCCAACGCTTAGCACGATGTCTGATGAATATCTTAAAACTAGTGCTAAAATACCATTAAAACAACAAAAAAAAACCTTTGCATTAATCAGAAGTGTAGATAGAAAGCCTTTTTTTTCAGATAAATATATGATTTCAGACGCCATTTTATCCCAATTCAGTCATTTCTATTTCTGCGTCCTCAAAATCACACAAAGCTTTAACAATAAATTCCACATTTTTCTCCTCACCCCAGTCAGCTTACCAATCCAAGGCTCCAGCAAGTGACCTGGCATCTATAACACTGACCTACAGATATTGTGATATTATCCACCTTTGAGATCAAATGTGCTAATTCTTACATATTTTGATGAGATGAATTGAAAAACAGGTAATAAAGGTGCTGGTTGGCCAAAGTTGTCAAGAAAGATTTATAATTATCTATACATGATCTATACAAGTATATTTGCCTACAAGGGAGGGGGATGTCTGATGAACTTGATGCCTCATAAGTTTTTGCTAAAGGACGGTAGAACAATAAAAATAATAACATATGAAAGTTTATAAATTAATCTTCGCTTTGAGACTAATATAATATTATTATCTAACTATAATTTATTGAACTTTTACTGGAACCTTGTCATTTAACCTGATGTTGGAGCTTGTATTCTGTAATTATTTGCAATTCACGTTACATTTAGTACGCTTAAAACTGTATAATTTTAAGGTTATATCCTAATAGTCTACACAGCAATAAAACCAACCCAGCCACAATTCAGTCAATTTTTCATGAAAAAAGCATAAAACAATCAAAAAAATACTATAATTTAATGAAAAGTTACGTTATTGGTACCAATAAAAATATAAATGTATGATGATTGGTGTGATCCTAACCTTCAAATCCACAGTCCTACTAGTTCACAGCTAAACTAATAACCCATAATAAACCCATAGGTTTAATCACCAATCATCCGAGATCACTTTAGATTTTTTCATATCTCTTGAATACCTTTTGGATGTGCTAAGTGAAGTATGTGAATGTGAATGTGTAAGATAATGTGGTTGCGCATTTAAATAAATTAAACATTTATGCCACTATTAAAATTGAAATTCAGTGTACAGGATCTGGGGAACATATTAAAACATTGCTAATAGGATCATTTCCATAAAATGCTGTCAGAGGAAGATAGAAGTGCGAGCCCTGGCTCACGACTGCATTCTGATCCGGAAGGAAGGGAAACCTGACTGTACCCGCTGCACGCAGAACTGAATTCCCAAAGCTTACTGAATGAAAACTGCTTTTTCATGTGCTCATCTTTTTTAAAAGATTGTTAAACTTGGATCACGGCACGTAATCGGCCGTCTTGTGTATGAAAGGTATATTTATAATGATTAAATAAAATTCTTGAAATGTAATTTATTGTGAATAAAGTATTGTGCATAATGGTTGTGTTCAGTCAGGAAATGAAGGTGTGATGAGACTTGCATAGGTGACACATACTGATGGATACAAAGCCTAGACCTCCTTGACTGGGACTGATGGATACAAAACCCACACCTCCTTCACTGGGACTGATGGATACAAATCCCACACCTCCTTGACTGGGACTGATGGATACAAAACCCAGACCTCCTTGACTGGGACTGATGGATACAAAGCCCACACCTCCTTGACTGGGACTGATGGATACAAAGCCCAGACCTCCTTGACTGGGACTGATGGTTACAAAGCCCACACCTCCTTCACTGGGACTGATGGATACAAAGCCCACACCTCCTTAACTGGGACTGATGGATACAAAGCCAACACCTCCTTCACTGGGACTAATGGATACAAAACCCACACCTCCTTCACTGGGACTGATGGATACAAAGCCCACACCTCCTTCACTGGGACTGATGGATACAAAGCCCACACCTCCTTGACTGGGACTGATGGATACAAAGCCCACACCTCCTTCATTGGGACTGATGGATACAAAGCCCTCACCTCCGTCACTGGGACTGATGGATACAAAGCCCACACCTCCTTCACTGGGACTGATGGATACAAAGCCCAGACCTCCTTGACTAGGACTGATGGATACAAAGCCCACACCTCCTTCTCTGGGACTGATGGATACAAAGCCCACACCTCCTTCACTGGGACTGATGGATACAAAGCCAACACCTCCTTCACTGGGACTGATAGATACAAAGCCCACACCTCCTTCATTGGGACTGATGGATACAAAACCCACACCTCCGTCACTGGGACTGATGGATACAAAACCCACACCTCCTTTACTGGGACTGATGGATACAAAGCCCACACCTCCTTCACTGGGACTGATGGATACAAAGCCCACACCTCCTTCATTGGGACTGATGGATACAAAGCCCACACCTCCGTCACTGGGACTGATGGATACAAAGCCCACACCTCCTTCATTGGGACTGATGGATACAAAGTCCACACCTCCTTCATTGGGACTGATGGATACAAAACCCACACCTCCTTTACTGGGACTGATGGATACAAAGCCCACACCTCCTTCACTGGGACTGATGGATACAAAGCCCACCTCCTTCACTGGGACTGATGGATACAAAGCCCACACCTCCGTCACTGGGACTGATGGATACAAAGCCCACACCTCCTTCACTGGGACTGATGGATACAAAGCCCACACCTCCTTCACTGGGACTGATGGATACAAAGCCCACACCTCCTTGACTGGGACTGATGGATACAAAGCCCATACCTTCTTCACTAGGACTGATGGATACAAAGCCCACACCTCCTTCACTGGGACTGATGAATACAAAGCCCACACCTCCTTCACTGGGACTGATGGATACAAAGCCCACACCTCCTTCACTGGGACTGATGGATACAAAGCCCACACCTCTGAGTCTGACTCATTTAAAATCTACACCTCCACAAGCCCCACCTTTTGTAAACTGAGACTGGCTGATGCAAAGGCTCACGCCCTTTAACCCACACCTTTGCTAAGACTGACTCAAATGCCACACCTTATTAAACCACACCTCCTTAAGCCACACCCCTTTCACTGAAATAAAATTCACTGAGATTGATTTACACAAATGCCACATCTCCTTTACTCAGATTGGTTATTGTAATAAGCTACACCCCTTCCTTGGCACTGACTGACACAAAGGCCACATCGGAGCCTAATAAACTGAACTGACTGATGTCACTGAATGGATTTACTCAGTAAATCACACAGGCAATATCTCCTTCGTGGAACATTCTTATATTAAAAACATGTCAACCATTATTTCTTATCATTGATTAGATATTGATCAGAAATGTATAATGTATAAGACAGACACTGCTATTCAGTTTGTAAGCGGAGCCTTAATTACGTTTTGTCAGTTTGTGTCTTCATCGTGGCTCACCTCATCACAATCTTCCTAACACCAGTTTACAACAGATATTGGATTCCTCCATCTTAAGCCTCTATTTTGGATGTAATCGCACTAGGGCTGTCATACAATACCCTCTTGTCCATCTCCCCAAAGACACAAGGGTAATGAAAAGCTGTGAACTCCTTTTGAAAAAGAAATATGCCCAGATCGGAGCAGCAAACATCTGCACAGAGCAGGAGCAACAACGATTTCACTTTAACCATATGAATATTTCAGGAGCATCAGAATAAACAGTGTGTTCATTTAAATAAATGTACAAAAGATTTAAAAAGTTGATACACCTCCTGGTTAAACGGCAGGAAATTATAAATCATATCACAGAAATTACAACCCAGACTGGTGTGTACTATCTAATGATCACCATGAGCTGGATGACTGGTTTACTCTGAACATGACCATACTACAAAACATTGTATTTTAGTTTTTTTCTATGATATATTTTAATTTGGTTTTCAGCTGCATTGTAAAGGTCATAGGTTTGGAATTAAAGGTTAAAATTGTCTGATTTTTATTTGAAAGTCAGAAAGAAAGCATACGATAAGTTACAGTATGAGGTGGCATCAAAAAGTTTCAGGAATAGTTTTGATACATGCCTACAGATGGCAGCACAAGGCTGCACGCAGAGTCACAGGAAGCACCAACCTTCATAAGTCAGTGTGCCAAAAGACATTGTCCTGTGTACATCAGGAGCTGTGTTTCCACGTCTGCAAATTTCATCATGGACAGGAAGTTAGAATAAAGAGCAAACGTGCTATTCTTCATGTAACTGGCGAATCTGATGAGTAGTTCGAGGTATTTTAGATGGCATACAAGCTTCAAGAGAAGAAGAACAACACTGAACGACATTGATAGAACAGGAAACAGGATGAGTTTAACCCCTGAAAATGTTGAAACCATTCAGCAACTTGTGCATGAAGATCATCGGAAAATAATCCACAACACTGCTGCTGTTGTGAGTGTGTTATACAGAACAGTCCAGGCAATCCTTATGTGTAAGTTGAACAAGTGCGTGTTGCTGCCATGTTCATTCCCAGGCTGCTGATCCAGGAGCAGAAGGAACACACAGGTGTCTTTGAGGGAGGACATCCGGTGAAAGCAACCACAAAACTTTTTGATACAACCGCGTTCAAGAAAGGAAGGAACTAGACGGGTAGAAGTGGGGATGGAAGGAAGGAAAAAAATAATATAATAGGATATAGTACAAAGAAAGTAGATGCCTTTGTGTGTGTGTGTGTGTGTGTGTGTGTGTGTGTGTGTGTGTGTGTATGTGAGTGTGTTTGTTTAATATTCTCATCAGCAAATAAGTGGTCAGTTTTTGTTGGTTGAAATTAACTGTGTTGAGGTTCATTTATTATTAATTGGCTCTGGCAGACGTCCCTGAAAGAAGCTCTTCTGCTTCAGAATTCATGACAGAAAAGATTCTGAATCAAAGTGCAGCTAAGGTTTAGAAAAAACTCTTTTGTGTCTCCCTCAAAGTGTGACTGTGATCTTGATTGTAATGACATTATGCTTTTATTGGCAACACAAAAAATAAATAAAATAATAATAATAAAAAATAAAAAAATAAAAAATAAAGAATATTTTAGCCTCATAGGTTTTTTGAAGACTTGGCAGTGCTTCCCAGGAGATGTTTCACTCGCAAGTCACAGCCTCAACCGTTTCCATGAATAATTATAATTTTAACATTTAGCTTCTGCTTTCTGTCACGGCCACTGCCCTACACACAAAAGAAAGGAGGTAAGAAGAAGTTATTAGAATATGGAAGAAAGAAAGAAAGAAAGAAAGAAAGAAAGAAAGAAAGAAAGAAAGAAAGAAAGAAAGAAAGAAAGAAAGAAAGAAAGAAAAAGAAAGAAAGAAAATATGGTAGCATAAAGAAAGGAAGGAAGGAATACAATAGGATATAGTTCAAACAAGAAAGAAAGAAAGAAAGAAAGAAAGAAAGAAAGAAAGAAAGAAAGAAAGAAAGAAAGAAAGAAAATATGGTAGCATAAAGAAAGGAAGGAAGGAAGGAATACAATAGGATATAGTTCGAACAAGAAAGAAAGAAAGAAAGTAAGAAAGACAGAAAGAAAGACAGAGGAGCATAAAATAATCTATCGAAAAGGAGGTAGGGTAGGAAGGAAGGAAGGAAGGAAGGAAGGAAGGAAGGAATACAATAGGATATAGTTCAAACAAGAAAGAAAGAAAGAAAGAAAGAAAGAAAGAAAGAAAGAAAGAAAGAAAGAAAGAAAGAAAGATAGAAAGATAGAAAGACAGACAGAGGAGAATAAAATAATCTATCGAAAAGGAGGTAGGGTAGGAAGGAAGGATGGAAGGAAGGAAGGAAGAAAGGAAGGAAGGAAGGAAGGAAGGAAGGAAGGAAGGAAGGAAGGAAGGAAGGAAGGAATGAAGGAAGGATGGAAAACATTTTAAAATAATATAAATTATATATGATAGTACAGAATATAAGTAGAAAATATAAATATACAAAAAACCAGTGAAAAGAGAAAGAGAAAGTAAAGCTAAGTGTTTGTACAGTATCATTATTCAGAGACAGAAGAGTATGCTGTAAGCTGTATTTTTCATGACTCATGGCTTGGCAGGATGAGAAGCCAAACGCAGCAGTGTGGTGTCCAGGCTCAAAGTCACCAGGCAGAGGTTTGGGATGCAGCCAGCACAGCCGGGGCAAAGCACTACAGGGGCACTGAGCGCTGCCAAATGAGACGCCGAGTCCTGAAAAACTCAAGTAGTGAAACTTGTTTAGAAAACACCACCCACATATTTTACCATGGCTCTTTGGAACGAAACATATTATAATGGACACTACAGGACTTTTAAAAACTTAACTTTTTAATCCAAACGAGACCCATTGCAAAAGCAAAAGTTGTCTATTGACTTTCAAGAGAAACTGGCTTAAATAAAAAAAAATATATATATATATACAAACGTTTGTGGACACCTGACCATAAGATTCGTTTGTGCTTTTTTGAACATATATAATTACACAATTATTCCATATATATATATATATATATATATATATATATGGAATAATTGTGGCATTATATTTTCAAAAAGCACAAACGAATCTTATGGTCAGGTGTCCACAAACGTTTGTATATATATATATATATATATATATATATATATATATATATTTTAACTTTCTTTCGGCTTCTCCCATTAGGGGTCGCCACAGGGGGTCGCCACAGGGGTCGCCACAGCGGATCATCCGCATGTTCGCGTGACGCTCGTGTTGGAGGAAACAGATCACGATGCAATAATGTATAGATAATATTTTCAAACAGTGTGTGGTCTCCTTCCCGGGTGTAGCTGTGTGACCCTGAAGCAGAATACAGGACTGAAACGAGAGAATCTACTCAACATGACTCGAGAAAATCTGTCGTGATGACAACTCGTGGTGAACAAATGGAACAGTCCTGAAGGACTAGCTCTGAGAGCTTGCACATGTAGCCTGCTTTTCTGCTTCGACACTGCTTAGCCTTGTCCTTTTTTTTCACTGTCATGACTGTGAATATACCAAGCCCTGGTTCGTCTTTCATCCTAAAATATATCGAACAAAAGAAACGCTTAAGTAAAGCGCTCGGAAAACCATCCATCAATATATCTAACATAAGAACGCTCGAGCAAAGCGTTCAGAAAACATGACCGCTAAAGCCAGACGACTGTGACTGCAATACTGCTTATTGTACAGTTCTATAAACAAGGAATAAATAAACACTATAATACACACTTCACAATTTTTATCACGCTTACCATCCTCATATGAAAGTGCTATCTACCATCTTCTGCATACTTAAGCTCACAAATGCCCTCACTTCTTACTATACTTCCCATACAGAAAACAAGACTAATTTTGCTCTCTTGGACATCAGGCTGGAGATTTAACCTTACGATCCCTTGGCAACAGACCGAGTGTTGTTGCAGAAATTAAACAAAATTATAATAAAATTCAAGGTGAGCTATTATGCAAACAGGACTATGCACTCTAGACACAACAACATGCACAAATAAAATAGATGTTTTGTCTAGACCTAATTAGCCACGACTGGTGGGGTGCTATCTGACCTAAAGCCTGATGCGGACTTTGAGGAGAAAAAGAAGTGGAGGGAAAAAAGAAATCAATTTGACCTCATTCAATTAGCTGTGCCCCAAAGAAAAGGAGATCAGCTTCCTGAAATTACTACAGATCATCGTTTAGTTGGCGAGCCGTGTGGGGTTTTTTTTGTTTGTTTTTTTAACTATTAGTCCACTCTTGATTCTGCTATAATGAAATGCATGTATTGTATGTGGAATGTATCTCATAGACCGTCCATCATAATCTGATAGCATACAAGATGGTCAGACTTTCTTATAAAACATATATCTTTGATAAATTCTGAATAAAATTATTATTTTAAAATGCATCTGAGAGACATTATAGGCGTTTACATCTCACGTACATTTAAGGAGAAGGTGTCTCCTAAATGAAAAACAACGGCATCATAAACACAGAATAGGTAATGGGTCAGGTAATGAAACGGCAAAACTGGAAACATGATGAAAACTGGAAAAAGATGAAAAAAAGCAAAGTAAGAAAATCAAATCAACAAAATTTTTTCATTTTATTCTAAATCAAATCTCTAGAATTTGCCTCTACAGTAGGCGTGGTGCATCAAGACATCTATGCTTATTTCCAGCTGAAATTACACATGAACAACCACATATACATCAACCACTAAAAAGTGTACAACCTAGCATCTGGTTATTAACTGGAAACAGCTCAGAAGCCACGTACACCACTCTGAGTCTTAATCACGTGCTCGCTCTATCTCTCTCTCTCTCTCTCTCTCTCTCTCTCTCTCTCTCTCCGGAGTCAGTTAACCATCTGAAATCAATTGAAATGCTCTTACATTCACTCGCAACAGTGCCCCAGCATGAGTCCTGTAATAATGATACCGTTTCGGTGGCAGGATGTAACGCACTCGCGATTTTACACCACATTTTAAAGACATGTTGCTTAACAATAACTGGTTCAAAACGCTTTCCCTGTCACCTTTTATATTGTCTAGAGCATATTCAAGTTACACCCCTCAGAACATATTTGCAGTTTGATCTCAGAAAGTTTTCTGGTTGCCAGCAGAAATGGAGAACGTTTATATGAAATGTCTTAATGAATTCTGATAGGCTCGAGGTGTCAGATGGGAATTCGATTACCTCGGAAAGCATCTCTAAATAAGGGCATGACAACATCTATTAATACAGCCATGTTGTGCATCGCTGTAGAGTCAATCTTTAATGAGAAACATGTCATATGTATCAGTCAAGTAATTAATCGTATGGATGCAGATCAAGAAAATGTGCAGGATTCATCATTCCGGGCCGGGCCTTGGTGCATCCGGAGATTCGATAATCCTGGGAATGCGGCATGAGCTGGGAAAACATCTATTACAAGCCAAAATTCATATACACTGTATGGATAAAAGTTTGTGGACACCTGAGAATAAGATTGGTATGTGTATGGTATTGGTATTGGTATGTCCATATAGTGTAGGCCTGTTCACCTAGGGACTTCTAAGTAACATATAAAAAACGTAAAAAAAAAGTTAATCGAAAAACAATTAGACAAAATATTAGTCAAATGCCAAAATACATGTTTACAATACACGTTTTTTTTCCTTTCTTATTTCCAAGAGACATCTTTTAACAAAAAACATTCAACAACAACAAGAGCAACACCATTCCAGCAACCATTTTAGTATCTTCTCAAGGGACAAAACTATAGAAGTGAAACTTGGATATATTTTTGAGTATTCAATGTGCAGTTCGTATAACAGTACAGATTAACTGTCCTCTAAAAACAACTCAACATTATTGTCTAAATAGCTGGCAACAAAAGTAAGTACACCCTAAGTGATAACAGCTGTATTGTGGTGTAAACATGCCACGCCACATGTCCTATTCATCATGTTTTTGTCTGCTTGGCAGGACCATACAAATTTGTGTATCTTGTATTAGAGCAGTTAAAATTTGGCGCTTTGAGTCCAATTCTCTCATGCTGACCACTGGATGTTCAACATGGACCTTATGGTAAAGAGAATAAGAATTGTTGCTCCCCACAAAGATGGGCCAAGGCTATAAGAAGATCTGTAACACCCTAAAACTGAGTTTCATTACAGTGGCCAGGGTCATAGAGAGGTTTTCCAAGACCGGTTTCACTCAGAACAGACCTTGCAATGGTCAATTAAAGAAGTTGAGTCCTTGTGCTGTGCGTCAGGTGCGGAAACTGGCTTCAAAAAACAGGTACATGAGTGCAACCAGCAACAAGTCAGTTTGCATGGCCGTCGTCCCAGAAGGAAGCCTCTTCTGAAGCTGGTTCACAAGAACTCTGCAAGTGGTTTGCTGAACACAAGCTGTCCAAGAGCATGAATTACGAGAACCATGTCCTGTGGTCTGATGAGACTGAGATAAACTTGTTTGGCTTAAATGGTGTCCAGCATGTGTGCCGACGCCCTGGTGAGAGGTACCAAGAAAATTGTGTTTGGCCTACAGTCAAACATGGTGGTGGTAGCATCATGGTCTGGGGCTGCATGAGTGCTACTGGTACTGGGGAGCTGCGGTTCATTGAGGAAAACAGATTTCAACATGTACTGTAACATTCTGAAGAAGAACATGATGCCCTCCCTGCAGAAATGGCGGTTTTCCAACATAATAACAAGCCCAAACACAATATCCAAACTTTTTTCCTCTTTTGTACTTCTGAATTCACAAAACATCTGATTGTGTGTACGCTGAGAGATTTTCAGGGTCAAATCTGACGGTAATGCGTCGAATCCAAAGGCAGTAATTACTAATTTCTAGTGTTTAACCCAAAAACTCCATCTAGAGAATCACCCTGCGATTTTCCCTCACTCTCCACGCTGAGTAATGATAGTGGTGTGGCTGTGAGAGTGATGGCTCAGAAATACGCTCGCAGGAAACAAGCATGCAGCACTGTGTTTCAGTTAAACACTAGTCATGGGAAGTAACAGAAGCTGCAGTTACCCTAAAACCAGCTGTGCAGATTCGGCTGATAAAATGTATAATAATAGGTACAGATTATTAAAAATAACAATTAAAATAAAAAAAATAAAAAAATAAAAATAACAGCTCATAAGCCAATGGAAAATGTATCATTTCCATTAAAAAATGTATATTTATTTATTGTCGACAAAAAAGGTTTCAATTTTTGTTTAATTATTTTCATCCAGCAGCATGTCAAAGTGTTTCATTTCTCATATATATCATTTTTACTTGTTAATCAATAACCATTTTTATCCACTCCTAGTTACAATAAATGTAATGGAATTATATGAATTGATATGAATTGATATGAACGATATGAATATGGAATTCCTCTTATTTTATTATTAATTCTTAAAAAAATTAATATAGCCTTTTTTTTTTATCCTTTGCACTTTTTTACTTCATTTTGTATCATTGACCGGCCATGAAAATCATTTTGCTTCATGACATACTACGTTCTGAATTAAAAAAAAATACAAAATACAAAATGCAGCATCTTCCATCCTGAAAATGTCTAAATCAGCTCCTGAACCCGAAGGTTCATAAACCATTCTATCAACCATCAAACACTTTTAAACTTATTATTAGTTGTAGGAAATGTACAGCATACAGCATACATGTTTTCATGAATAACCGATAAATATAAAATTGTAAATCATAACATATAGAATACAATTCGAGACTTTCGGATCGATTGGAATTGAGAAGGTAAAAATACTATTAAAAAAAAGATTCATAAATCACAAATTCCACACTTTCTTGGAAAACTTATTAGAGTACAACAAACTGACTGAAACACCAGGAATCATGCAACATCTGTCAGGCTTTTATAGACTTCAATCAATTGCTATTCCAGGTGTTAAAGGTAAAAACAGAGATAAATAGAAAGAACAGGGAAAATAAAAGAGGTTTGGTGAAGGAAATACTACAAGCAGCTGCTTTCTCTTCACTCTTCTTCTCATGTCCGCTGGGTTTCTCTCCGGTGAGACCGGGTGTGTTATTATTCAGTAATATACGGCCTCGTGGAACAGATGTTATGGAGTCAAGAATCCCTAAAAAAGGGACCACTGAAATGTACTAGTTTGTAATCTGTCCAGTTCAAACACATTGAAGGAACTGCACCAGACTGAGCAAGGCGGAAATATGCGCTGGTGTTTCATGCCTTATTTTGGTTTAACGATAACGATTATGTTTTGATGCATGTGAATGTTTTACCTCCAGCTGAAAAGACTGATCAAATATTGTTTATAAAAACAAATTTATATGTTATTAATATTGTAAAAAAAAAAAAATTGTGTATAAAGCATAGACAAGGAAAGGCAAAAATCTGCCCCATGACCCTGTCGCCGGTTCACCACTGTTCCTTCCATGGAGCACTTTTGATAGATACTGACCGATGCAGACTTGATAGATGCTCTGACCCAGTCATCACAATTTGGCTCTTGTCAAACTCGCTCAAATCCTTACACTTGCCCATTTTTCCTGCTTTTAACACATCATGTTAAAAGCAGATCTATCTATCTGACATTTTTACAGTCTTATATTGCCCATTGTTGCCTTGAATTCCTGTTCTCGATATGTTGTGGGCTCTGAGATGCTCTTTTGCTCACGGTGGCTGTAAACAGTAGTTCTTCTGACTAGCCTAGCCATTCTCCCCCTCTCCTTAACAAACTGTTCCTGCTTGCACAACTGCTTTTCACTGGATGTTTTGATTTTTTTTTTATTATTTCTCTGATTGTTTGATGGAAACTAGACTGTTGTGTGTGAAAAATCCCAGAAGATCAGCAGATTCTGAAATACCACACCAGCCCCGTCTGGCACCAACAATCATGCTAAAGATAACATTTTGTCCCAGTTCTGAAGCTTGATGAGTATTAATTGAAGCTCTCAAGCTTGTATCATGGGACCTTGATCTTTACTTGCACCCAAAAATATGTACTATATTACATGGACAAAACTATTGGAACAACTGTCTTCTCCAGCCATAGGTTCTTTTTTAAACTGTTAGCACATAGTTAGAGGGACACAATTGTATTGAATGTTTTTGGATGTGGTAGAATGAAATTTTCCCTTTGCATAAAATAGGAGACTCAAAACTGTTCCAGCATGACAATGCCCCTGTGCACAAAGCCAGCTCCATGAAGATGTGATTTACATGGGTTGGAATTAAAGATCTTCTGCTACGGAGCTCTGACCTCAACCCTACTGACCACCTTTGGGATGAATGTGAATGCTGACTGCACCACAGGCCTCATCACTCATCTGCATTAGTACCTGACTTTAATAATAGCGGTGTGCCTGAATGAACACAAATCTCCACAAGCAAACACCAAAATCTAGTGGAACATCTTCCTGGAAGTGTGGAGGTTATTTAACAGCAAATGAGACCAAATATGTAAATAATAATATATAAATCTATGATATATAATAAATATAATATATAAAAATTGTACTTTTCGTGAGAGAGCTAAGGAAAAACAGAGACAATAAGAAAATTATTTTCATTAAATAAATATGTTTCCACTCAGAAAAAATTTCCACTCAGAAAAAATTTTCAGCTACTTTTGTTTTGTGAGGACATTTGGTTGGTACCCACTAGTAAAATCTAAACCTCTTTTTATAACACTGGCACCAGTAAAAAAAATAAAATAAAGAGAAGTATATTTTAGGTACTCAATTAGCATGCTAGACAAGGTGTTGATGCACTCCGAAGGACTTAAAATATGCCCTGTTTTTTAGTAAGTTACTTTTAAAATGAAGGTCCAAATGGATTAACTTTCAGTCTAAGGGTTCTTAGTGTGTTGCCAGACACATATTTCAGTTCTTGCCTCATAAACGCGCCTCCAGGGGGGATTTTCCATCCATTTCTCCCTTGGGAAGTTGATACTTTAGCTAGTTCCTAGGGTTTTAAAAAATAAATAAATAATTGGATTATTATTTAAAGCCGGGTGCTAGCCGGTGTCATTAGGAAATATACATGTGCTTCTTTGTAAAAATCCATTTGTCTGGAAGGCTGTATGTATTTAGACATCACAATGCTATTGAGATCTTGATTCTGATTGGTCAGGAGGTGTTGATTCATTTTCATTAAAAGCATCTCTGACAAGAGTTCCACCTCCATAAGCATAAGCTTCTGGCCCAAGGTCTTATTCAGAGCTGGACTAGGCAAATTAGAGCCAGGAGTTTGCAACAACATCTGTCTGTCTATCTGTCTGTCTGTCTGTCTGTCTATCTCTCTGTCTGTCTATCTCTGTCTGTCTGTCTGTCTGTCTGTCTGTCTGTTTGTCTAGCTAGCTAGCTAGCTAGCTATTTTTTTAAAGAGCACAGTCAATACACTGACATTTTCAGAGCACAGTCAAAAAGATGAAACCACAGAAGCAGACTGACAAGAGATTTTGACCTCTCATTGACCTTTATAAAATAGCAGGTCTCAGACCTTATTTTTATTTCCTTCTCTGCACCTTTTAAGTGTTGTTTTTTTTTTTTAATAAAACAGGGTGGTTTTGGTAGCCTCAGCACAGAAAGCCACTGATACGCCTGCCTTTTATACAGTCTTTTGGAGGAGTAGCTGTTCACTAGATCCAAGACAATTAGATATAAAATGCTTCACAGCAATAGAGAAAGATTCTTTTGTACTCTAATACTTTTCTAGTGTAGTGTAGTGTAGTATATATATATATATATATATATATATATATATATATATATATATATATATATATATATATATATATATTTATTTATTTATTTATATATATATATATATATATATATATATATATATATATATATATATATATATATATATATATATAAATGGTGGGCCGTCAGGCTTTGCTGGCCTAAGCACTATCAGAAGCACTGACCTACATTTACAACCTAAATTCAAAAAAATTGTTCCATTAAATTTTATTAATTTATTCTCAACAGTTTATTCTCTTCATTTTGTAGCATTTCTCTTGGCTGCACTGCTTTCAGTACGTGTATGTGGATATTAGATTTTTTTTGTCCACTCAGAATTCAGCCTCTATGTGCTGCCATGTCAATCAAATCTGCCCAGGGCCTTCAGAATCAGCACTGCTGGCCGATGAAACTTAGAGAATATTATGAATGGGTCTGTTTCTTTAACCAATCAGATTTCATATTCGCCTCACAGGGCAGCTAGACATCGTGAGGAGGTCGGCCAACCCCAAAGCTAGCTAGTTTGTCTCAGCCCGGGAAAGGGTTTGTTCGCAGAGTGATAGCAGGATTGATTTGTAATAGAGTATCTGCAAGAGTGAAAGGGAAAGTTTACAGGACTGTGGTGAGACCTGCGATGTTGTAGGATTTCGAGACAGTGGCATTGACTGAAAGACAGGAGGTGGAGCTGGAGGTAGCAGAGCTGAAGATGTTAAGATTTTCATTGGGAGTGACGACGATGGACAGGATTGGAAAGTTTATTAAAGGGACCACAAATGTATGACGTTTTAGAGAAATGGTGAGAGAGGCAAGATTGAGATGGTTTGGACATGTGCAGAGAAAGAACATGGGGTATATCAGTAGGAGAATGCTAAGAATGGAGCCGCCGGGTAGGAGAAAAAGAGGAAGACCAAGGAGGAGGTTTATGGTGTGGTGAGGGAAGACCTGCAGGTAGTTGGTTAGAAAGAGGCAGATGTAGAGGACAGTGGGGTAAAGAGATGGATGATCCGCTGTGGCGACCGCTAATGGGAGCACTCTTCTGGGTAGTTCCACTAGGTTTTGGAGTGTGCTTGTGGAGATTTCTGCTAGTTCAGCCAGTACAAAATTGTGAATGGAGTCAGGCACTAATGTACCTGAGGAGGCCTGTGAGCTGAGGAGGCCTGGGGTGCCGTCAGAATTTCAATTCATTTCAAAGGTGTTCAATCAATTTGAGATCTGAGCTCTATAGTAGGCCACTCAAGACTTTCCACTCCAACCCTTATTTTCATGGAACAAAGTCATCCTATACATGTGTGTGTCTCCAACTTTGTGGTAACAATTTTGGAAAAAAAAAACACATATAGCTGGAAAGGTCAAGTGTCCCAATACTTATATACTATACAAATTAAAATGACAGTGTTGGATTTGGTGCTTATTTATTTTGCTGTGTTTGCCGTCATCCATCCGAGAGGCACGGCATGAAAGAAAAGACGAGCCAATTATGATTAATAAGTCACTATTATCTGCAGCTCATGTGGGTGTTACGCACAAATCTCAAACATTTACAAATCTGGGCTGAGTGAATGTGACAATGACGTGTTACTACACTGGGCTTTTCAGTGCATACTCGGCTCACCGCCCACCACACTAGAGACCAAAATAATTGATCACAGAAAACAGATTTAAGAATTAGTAAGACAAGAGAACCATCCCATTTTATTCTGAGTGAAGCTGCACAATTTCACAATTAATTTTATTTGTCACACTGTACATTGATAAGAATAAAATCTCAAATAAATTAAACTATGAAATGCTGAGCCAGAATATATAATAACTATATTATGTGTTATGTGATCAGAGATTGATCAGTTGGTGTTATTAGAGTTTGAGTAATAAGTGAGATGTGGGTTTAGTTAATGAGTGGAATCTGTGTTTGATTAATCAGTGTGATCTGCGTTTAATTAATCAGTGTGATCTGGGTTCAATTTATCTGTGTGATCTGGGTTCAATTTATCTGTCTGATCTACGTAGATTTAATTGGTGTAATGTGATCTTCGTTTGATTAATCAGTGTGATCTTCGTTTGATTAATCAGTGTGAACCTGGTTTGATTAATCAGTGTGATCTTCGTTTGATTAATCAGTGTGAACCTGGTTTGATTAATCAGTGTGATCTTGGTTTGATTAATCAATGTGATCTGGGTTCGAATAATCAGTGTGTTCTGGGTTAAATGTATCTGTCTGATCTGGGTTTAATTAATCGGTGTAATGTAATCTGGGTTTGACTAGTCTGTGTGATCCTGGTTTGAAAAATTGCTCTCATCTGGGTAAGATTCATCAGTGTGGTTTTGGTTTAATTATTATATGTGATCTGGATTTGATCAATTGGTCTTATCTGGATTAGATGCATTTTTTGTTTGATCTGGGTTTAATTTATCAGTGTGATCCTTGTTTGATTTATCTGTGTGATTTGGGCTTGTACAGAAAATAAACACAAGCTACATCTCGGGATAACATTACTTTTGGTAGATGTCTTTAAAAAGCTCTGGGAAAATGGAGATGAGAAACATCCAGGTGACATCAGTAGCTCCAAATCTCGTTGTTGATAATTTTTCTATAACAGCATACTTCTAAATGCTAAACGATCACCGTCACACAGTCATATGCACAAACCAAGCACGACATATGAAATCAGCAGGACTGCATCAGTAGGCAACCAGAGATATAAATTCTCAGAAAATGAACTAGTTGATGGAGGAAAACACCATGTGGAATGGTGAGCTTTAGGTCACATGACAATCTGGCCTTCGGAACAGCGACCATCATCGAATAGCCACGTCAAAGTTCATATTATCCAAACAACACTAGTACTAGGTGTCAGTCGTACAGCTTTTCAGCCGTCTTTCTCCTGCCTCCTTCTCAGATCTTTGCGCTAGGCGTTCCTATGGAAACTCAGAGCCGTTCCCCTTCTCCTGGGCGTTTTCCTCCTTTATTGGCTGCACAGGAGTCTGGCGCTTGTGCTCAGAATAGACTTGATCTATCCCTCCTCACCAACCCTGAATTCACATGTACAACACAGATATACCCCTGGACTCACCAGAACATAACTAATGCTACTTAGCAATGTAGCATAGCACTCCACATGATAGCAAACAGATATAAATCAGAACTCAGGAAGGGGAAGGATGTGAGGAAATTTGCCTTTTGTATTTACATTACAGAATAGCATCTAGCATAGTGCTATAACAGAGTAGCACAACCTCAGCTCAGTCATAAATAAAAGACTTAGTGATGCTGGAGTTGTTCTTGAGAGAATAATAAAGTTTTCTTATTATGAAAATGGCTTTGACCAGGAAGCTTTACAGGAGACCTAGGTTTTAAAAACAAACATCTTGTACTGTGTGAAACCAAATAATATGATTTTAGTCATTAAATGGCAGATGCAAAAAATTTATAACACCCTGGCTAGTTTACTTGTACTTAGCAACACAGTATGTTTTTATGCTTTCAGCTGTCCAACGTAGCAGCTAAAAGACCACAAATACTTCAGGCTAGCTTATTTTAAAAGGTATGCTAGTAATTACTGTGGTCATGTTTTAAGTCTGGAATCTAATATGTTGTAGCTAGCCTTAGTTTTCTAGAAATTTCCAAAGCCAAAAAAAACCCTTAGCTTTTATTTAGCATAGATCTTTCCTCAAATCTGAGTCACTGAATCATCAGTTCAACTCATAAAATGAAAGGTTTATTTGAAAATATTGTAAAATGCTACATCACACTCAAAGACAAAGTTATCTAGCATGCCAACCGTGTGCTACGTTAGCTAGGTCCTTGTTGCGGATTAATTTAAATGACTGTTAATGTAAATCGTGTTTAAAAATCTCAGGGTTGTTCAACTAAGGCAAAACTATTTTTCCTGTCACTCCACCACATTATTTATTAAGCAACTGGAATCATGCAAATATATTACAGAACCCAGCCCTAACACCAGGAGTGTTAGCATGAAACGTGCCATTTCTCACTTACTCAGCACTATTTGGCTCTCCTTCTATTATACAGGGAAATTTTACCCTTCAAAACATCCCCTGAATTTTGAAAGCCATCTTTTATATTTTAATGACTTCAGACTCCATTGTTTTTCAAGGCTTTCCTCAGAGTCCTGGAGGAATGCTACATGTTTTTCACCTTTACCAACGCTTTCACACTTCCAGGTATGAGACTTAGCTCCTGTTTTCTCAGGTTTGAGGCAAACATGAATCATATTGAAGATGCAGTGCAAAAATGAAAATATGTCTTAGCTAATGAAAAAAAACCCCACAGAGAATAGCTATGGTGAAGTCTTAACATAAATAAATATATACATGCACAAACAGTACTGTGCAAAAAAAGTCTTCTAAAAAAGGCCACCACCCGCTTTGTTGTTGAGTGGCAGACGCAAAAGTGTCCTAGCTGATGCCCAATTCTGTGATCTTTGGCATTTTTAATGAAATGATGTGATGCTTAAGCATATCTTACAAAAGCCTGGTGTAATAGACCTTTTTTTACAGCAATTGTTCTGACATAAGTAGTAGAACAAATACAGGTGTTAGTGATGACATTAATTATGGTTCCAGTTAAGTTTTACGAGAGCCAGGTTCCTGCTATCGCACAAGCGTGAGGGGAAGTCACAGTAAATTCTTGCAACTTTAGCCTAAAGAAACCGTTTTTCTGTATACACACACACACACACACACACACACACACACACACACACACACACACACACACTCATTTTGGGTCATCAGTCCAGCTTCTGACATGTTGGCAGTTAGGAGGAAACCAGAAAGGAAACTAATGTTTGCAGGCAGAGCAAATAAAACCTGACCCAGCTAGAGATCAAACCAGGTAAGCTACCACCTGAGGCACAATTTATTTAATTGTTTATTTATTTATGCATCATATTTCGTGTAGTAGTTATTTATTTAGCAGTGCATTTTAATGTTTGTTTTTCAATTTATAAGTATTTTTATTTATTTTTATTGAAATGTTTTTGTATGCATATATGCATTTGCGTTTGCATTTTTATTAGTTTGTTTTTAATGTATTTTTATTTATTTACTTACTTGTGTTTTTGAATGTAATTATTTATTTGCACATACTTTATTTATTGATTTATTGATTTATTTATTTATTTATTTATTAGGGGGAAAAATACAAATCTGTCAATTTCAAGGATGAAATGAGTAAAAGGTCTAAATAATCTCACAGCTACTGTATTTTATTATATTAAATATAAGAAAAATGTATCTAATGTTCGTTAATTCAAAGATGTTATGATATATGTGTCTATTTCAGAGCTCACTGAAGCAAATATGCCTTTAAAATTCTGCTCACTAATTCTATGGAAGAGTTTTTTTCTTCTACTTTGTGTCTTTGTATGCTCTTCTCTATTACAGACACCTACAGACTCTGCATAGTATCAGCTTCTTAATTATAAGACAGGACCTTCCAGATCCCAGTGTGAAAGCTTTGGATGAATGATAAATGCCCGGGCGTGTGAGGAAGGCAGAATTCGTTTGAACAACTTCAGCACATCCTGTCTTCTTATCTAATAAATCTAACCCCTCCCTATCGTTTTGAAAGCCTCTGATTACTTTATCATGTTGCAGCATGCTTCTTGTTCTGCCCCTTAACATGCACGCGATCATAAATGTGTGTGAAGGCTAGCACGTTCAGAGCTGTCCCGACCCCATCGATCACACGCAGCAAGAGTCCAGCCGGCTCCATAGTAACAGTCTGGCTTCACCTATAGGCCAATGTTTAAAAGCGAACACCTCGTTCTCTCCCGAACACAGTCGCATGCACACGCTGGAGCTTAATATGACATAATCTAATCCTTTTCTTCATTTCTGTGAACTGCTGAGAGAGATCGCATGGTCCCTTATGTTGGCGGATAGATGCACAGAGCAGCACAGAGGCTTGCACTATGAAGGTCCAAGGACAGGTCACTGTGTTCGCCCGAACACGTCTCAGAGGCATTTTATTCCGACCATGAATTGCCTCACATATTCACCAGGGAAAATAAAAGAATGGGGAAAGGGTTAGTGTTGCAGCCATGCTGGACAGATACACCACTGAGGATCTCGTGTACTGTATATGCTGCATCCAAGCATCTAAGTGCACATTTTCTATATTTTGTGTTGCTCACTTGAAATATGACACTGTAGACAAGAGTGATGAAATTAAAACTTGGTTCCCTTTTGTTAAACACAACATAAAGTCAAAACAATTTGGGATGCCTGCCCACAATCGTAACCCAAAATGAACGCTGATTTTCATGTAGTCATTCAAACAAGTGGGTTTTGAAAAAGATCTGCCTCAACCTCCAACTCTTAAAATACTAAGACAAAGCTGACCTCTGGAATGAAGGCCTGCAGCGAGTGGGCTGGCGGGAGGCTTCTTCACAGCAGCAGAACGGTAAACAATGTGAGGACGACCACCACCACCATCCTCCTGCTCTATCACTTGGTGTCCTGTCTCCACTGGCTCGATGAAGAACTCCTCCTTCTCAGTTCGGATCATTCCTGCCTGAGAGAAAAACAAAAAGCACACAAAATTATTATAATTCCCCATTAGATAATAGATATTCGTGTTGTTTTGGAAACAGACAGACAAAGATCTACATTATATGAACTATAAAGTACTGAGACACCCGTCTTTTCCAGCTATATGTGGTTCTTCTCCATACTGTTACCCCAAAGTTGGAGGTACATAATTGAATAGGGTGCCTCTGAATGCAGCACCATCAAATGTTGCCTTCACTTAAACTGGGGGACCCAAATCTGTTCCAGCATGACAATGCCCCTGTGCACAATGTGAGCTCCATGAAGATGAAGATGGGTTATAAAGAAAGATCTACTGCTATAGAGCTTTGACCTCAACCCTATTGAACACCTTTGGGATGAACGTGGACGCTGACTGCACCCCAGGCCTCCTCACCTCCCCTACATAAGTACTTGACTTTAAATAAGCAGAAATCTCCACAAGCACACTCCAAAATCTAGTGGAACCTCTTCCCAGAAGAGTGGAGGTGATTTACAGAAAATGGGGACTAAATGTGGAATGATGATCTTATAATGAGGTGTCCACAAACATTGGTCCATATAGTGTATTAATACCACGTCACTCAATTCAAGAATTGTTGTTGTTGTGAGAATGTTCTCTGTTTGTTGTTGCATTGTAGGACAAGTGACTAAGAAAATGCATTTACAATACATCACATATGAAATATGTATGTGACAACTGAACAGCTTTGGTCTTTGCACTGCATGGAGGGAACTTTGAGGAAACCCCACACATACAGGACTAAGGAGGGAACCCCCAACCTCCAAATGCAATCAATGTAACAACACTGTCGCATAAGCAGTATAAAATACTTTAGAAGAAGATCCCATCACACCATTTCTTTTCTATGACAGCACAAACCCTGTCATATTTAACTCCTCACAAGACTATATTTCATTTTGACCACATGGTGCCAAAACTGTTTCTCAAGTCCAAAAATATTCTCACAACCATTGGCAACATAAACAGTGCCCTTTTATTACTACTACTCCTCTGGGAAAAATAGACTTATCATTTCTGGAAATCTATATAATGGCTTTAGCAAAAAGGACTCCAAAAGGCAAACAAGGCCAAGTGGAAATAGAATACAACGGAACAACAATAGAACACAAACCATGTGTCTTGCATTTAGTTGTTAACCTCAGTGCGTTAACCTCCATTTGTGATTCTGGTTCCTGAAGAAAAAAGTAAAATAAATAGATAAATAAATAAAAAACTACAAGCAGTCGCCCCATAAACTCTGTACTCCTCCACAGAGCTTTTATTTTATATCTTTTTCTCCAAATATAATATTGTGCTGCCTTTTTTTGTCTTATACAAATTATTTAGGAATTTAGGAAAAACAAAACTGGAATATCACACAGAAATAAGTGTTCACATCCTTTACTATGACAGTGAATTTTAGTTCAGTTGTATCACCAACTGTAATCCTTTTATGTGGATCATAGTATTAATCTAATCTAGTATTAAATGGCGGAAGACAAGTTTGTTTAGTATCCGCCTGGAGTCTAACAAATGTAAGCAAGTTAGTCTTTTTTTTTTTCATTTATTAAATTTTATTTATTTTGCCAATTTAATTTATTACTCAATTTAATCAATATAATAAAAAAAGTTTATTGCATTAATTTGACTTAAAGATTTTGTATTTTATTTTATTTAAAGCAAGCATTTTATTTTTAATTATTTTAAAAGTTTAAACTGTTTAAATGTTGATGATCACAAATGTTTATAAACATAAACTGTATTAAAAAAAGAACAAAAAGCAATTTTATGTTTTGCATTTCTTCCCCCGAACCGTACGGAAATTAAACCAAAACCGTGACTTAAAAACCGAAGTACATACCAAACCATGAATTTTGTGTACCGTTACATCCCTAATAACGGTACCCAATATATATATATATATATATATATATATATATATATATATATATATATATATATATATATATATATTAATTATTTTCAGCCCTATCGTGATATATACACAGTATACCTATATATATAGATGGTCCCCAAGTTACAATGGTTTGACTTATGATTTGTCAATCTTACGATGACGATAGCGATACAAAAAACTGTACAAATATTTAACATTTCACGCAACAGGCACAAGCAGCAGCGTACGTTACGTTAGAAGCACGTTACGTAGGATAAGCAGCTGGGATGAGCGTATCTACAGTCCTGTGAGATGCCCCACTCTCGCTATATATATATATATAGAGAGAGAGAGAGAGAGAGAGAGAGAGAGAGAGAGAGCAGGCTTTCATGTGTCTTGAACTGAAAATTTTCCACGACCTTCTGCACATTTCTCCTATATCAACACATGATCTCTGGAGCTCACTCTAACTAAGGTCCTGAATGCTCTTTCTACATGACCAGCTCTAGAAAAAGTCCCGGTTATTCCAAAATCGAAGCCACTGTGCCTTTGAGAGGCTTTAAAGCAGTCGTTTTTTGTAGCTCTCAACAGTTCTGTGCTTCAGAGACATGGCTTAGTTTTTGCTCTGATCTTCATTTTGAGCTGGTAAACCCTATACATACAGCTGTGTGCCTTTCTAAATCATCTCCAATCTATTGACTTTACCAGTTGGACTCCAAGCAAAGTATAAAACCATCTCAAAGATGAAGCAGAGAAATGGTGAAGAACCTGAGCTACATTTCAAGTGGCTTTGCAAAAGGTATGAATACTTCAGTGATTCATTTTAGTACATTTATCACAACTCTTTTTTCTACATTATGAAGTATGGCGATTAGTTAAAAAACAGAAGGGATATATTTTTTATATTGTGTATATTTGTGAGACAGTAAGAAGAAGTTGATGCTTCCTTTGACGTGATCCACAGTGAAAGGGCAACGCTGCAGCCATACTCTAGCATGGCTGGAGATCACAGTGCAGGAACGTGCTAAAAGATCCATATGTCAGCCTGAGTTACGTAAGAGGCTTCGGAAAGCCGTCTATCCTGACTGACCTTCTCTACTTGAGATGAAAAGGAACAGAAGAAAAATACGAGTGAGAAAGGAATGAAGGCCACAGGGCAAGATGTGTCCTGTCAGGAGGGTGAACATGTTGCACCACATGCTAGAAACAAAAGAGAAGGTTGGGTAAGGTCATAGCTTGCAGTTTAGATATTAGCACACCACTCCTTTTTCCATTTTTCCATTTCTCTATCTGTCTACCTTTCCATTTCTTCAGCTCATTCTCTCTTTCTCTGCTTTAAAACAAGTGATCAGAAAATTTTCAGTCACTTTCCCCAATTCCATCGTCTGTTTAGACAACTGGTAATTACCGACCTTCCTGACAGCCGCCGTTTAGCATTCATGAGAGGGATCTCATCGCTCGTGTGCGCACACACACACACACACACACACACACACACATGCTCACTCTCATGCTTCTCATTTCAAAAGGCTACAACAGATGAATTTTCCTCAGTAAAAGGAATAACTGCGCTTTTTGCTAACTTTTCTGTGACAGTGATCCTAATCTCTTTCACCAAAATGCACTGTTTCACCACTGAATTAAAGTAGAGATACAGTATCCCACCCGGTCGAATGTCACATTTTGCTTACACCTTTTACTGGCTGGTAAAGATTTGAATAATTTTTAGCCCTTTCGTGATATTAAAAATTTAAATTGCTCCTTAACTCAACTAGTAGTTAGCTAGATATTATCACTTCTTCAGCAGAAGCTAGTTCACTTTAGCTAGCATAGGATAACTAAAATTATATAATGTAGATAGATAGATAGATAGATAGATAGATAGATAGATAGATAGATAGATAGATAGATAGATAGATAGATAGTAGGGAAGCAGGTAGGGGGGGAAGGAAAGAAGAGGCAGAGATAGAGAGAGAGAGAAAGACAGACTTAGCTCTGAACTAGCAAACTGTCTTTCACTATGTTTATGTTCATCCCTTCATCTCTGGCCAGTCTGATGGATAAATGCTGTGTCGTGCGAGGCACCTTTCGCACCAGAATACCAAGCAGTGGGCGAGTAGAGAGCCGTGTCAGCCAGGAGAGATGACAAGAGGGACTCTGAGACACGGACATATCGATCTGAGGAAGGAAGAGAGGGAGGGGGATGGGACGAGGATGTGCCCGTCCCCGTCGTGTTCAGAGGAACTGCTGAATAAAACATCAGGGACCTTCTGGAGCCGAACAGAACAGCGTGTTCACTTCCGATCCTGGACTTAGGAGACAGGAACTAAAGCTTGGGAGGTACAGACAGACACGAGGACAATTCTCCAATATGGCCTCCGGTTGCTGGTTTAGCCTATAATCTCAAGCAAATCTGTTGGTGGGTTGGATTTATTATTATTATTATTCTTTTTACTTATAAAGAACTCAGTCAGGTTTGAAAGTTATGATGGCCCAAACTGTCCACAAACAATAAACTTCTCAGTCCTGAGATTTTACAGTCTTCCATATCAGCTGTCTAGCAAAAGAGGGGAGGGAGCTTATAAAATATGACCATTTATGTAGTCTTTGTACAACACACAAAGTCAATTTTGTACACTACATTACTACATTACTCATCTTTTCTTTCCCTCCCTCAGATACCACAGTGTCTGCTCGGATCTCAGCGTGCTTAACAGACATATCTTCATGGATAAGTGAACTGCTGGTTATCCCAGGTGATTTATCTCCAGGTCAAGATATCAGAATAACTCTTCATAACTCTCTGCTCACCCTTCAGCCAATGCTCACAACCTTGGGGTAACTATGGACAATCAACTGTCCTTCTCCCCACATGATGCTAATGTGGCTCGTACTTGTCGATTTCTTCTCTATAATATTTAATGGATTCGACCATGCCCAGGTGCTTGTTCAACTCATGATTTCGAGACTGAACCACCGCAACGCTCTGCTAGCAGGTCTTCCTCTGAACGCTATTCTTCCACTGCAAATGGTCCAAAACGCAGCTGCACGACTTGTGTTCAATCTGCCCAAGTTCTCCCACACCACCCCACTGCTGCTTCCTCCACTGGCTTTCAGTAGCTGCACGGATCAGGTTCAAAACTCTGATGTTTGCCCACAAGGCCAAAATTGGACTAGCACCATCTTACCTCAGAGACCTTATCACACCTCAGACTACACCACGCTGTCTGAGATCCTCCAGCACTGCTCGACTGGTACCACCTACTTTCAGAATGAGAAGTAAGTATACTTCAAGGCTCTTCTCGGTTCTGGCACCGAGATGGTGGAATGAACTTCCCCTAGATGTCCGTACAGCAGAGTCCCTGGCTATGTTTAAGCGACAGGTGAAGACCTTCCTCTTCCTGAAACATTTAAATTAGCACTTTCTAAGTTTGCTTTGTAAAAATCAAGAGTTGTAGTCTGATTTATATTAAGTTGCAATCTTGTGTACCAGTGTAGATTTATTCATTGCTAGAGACTCAAAGCACTTTTGTACGTCGTCTGGACGCAGACATCTGCTAAATGCCGCAAATTATTTTCAATTTACAATGGGGTCATCAGAACTCATCTCCATCGTAAGTTGGGGACGACCTGTATTTTTATTTATACCACAGCGCTGTTTAATTAGCGATTCTGATTGCTTCACAGATTGGTCTCTTGTCATTTTTTTTTAATAGCAGTTCTAATAAACAGTAGTAGTATAAAGTATATCAATACATTAAAGAGACAAATACATATTTTGTCTTATTCTTTTTTTATTAAAATTTCAATCGTATTTAAAACAATACACCTTTATTAATTTTTTTTTTTATGTATAGAACGATTCTTCAATGTCATTGTCACTTGTTTTGTAGACACAGCCTTTGTAGGAAGCAGGGAAAAAAGAAAGGAAGAAGAGACACACGGAAAGAATGTGTTTATGTTAGATGGCTAAATAATTGGCTGGATGGATAGATGGCTAGATGGTTAGATGGTTGGATGGATGGGTGGATGGATGGATGGATAGATAGATGTTGGTGTGTTGGAATGGAGAATGTGGCCTAAATTGACCTGCACACTCTACACACTCATGAGTTACTTGTCACAAGTCTGCGCTGTAAAACAACAGGCTTGTGTCAACTTATTAGACCGAATCTCCTGTCTGCTTAATGACCCATCCAGTTAGCATGAGGTGTAACATCTGAGCGATGTGCCATGATGAGATCTGCGACATCAGCAGGGCGTTCAAGGTGAGTGTGGGCTAAAAAAGACCAGTTGTGATATTGAACAGTGGGACGTCTGACAGCGAGAGCCGCCGCAGAGTGATATTAGCAGAGGTTAATTTTCTTCTTGCGTGCACACGGAGAAATCTGTTCGAGATAAAGCACCATGAAACTTAGCGGAGTAGGTAGGTCTTTGGTAAAGACTCGTTTTTGCGTTCTGAGCTTAATGTGTTATTTAACCCCCAGTTAAGAATTAAAAGAAGGACATGTCCATCTCAGTGAAGGAGGCATGGCCATTGTGCATATCAAGCTCAGTGAAGGAGGCGTGGCCTCTTCGCCTATCAATCTTAGTAAAGGAGGCGTGGCAATTGTGCATATCCATCTCAGTGAAGGAGGTGTGGCCATTGTGCATATCCATCTCAGTAAAGGAGGTGTGGCCTCTTCTCCTATCAATCCCAGCGAAGGAGGCATGGCCATTGTGCATATCCATCTCAGTGAAGGAGGCGTGGCATCTACTGCTATCAATCTGTTTGAAGGAGGCGTGGCTATTGTGCATATCCATCTCAGTTAGGGAGGCGTGGCCTCTACTGCTATCAATCTCTGTGAAGTAGGCGTGGCCATTGTGCATATCAATCTCAGTGAAAGAGGCATGGCCTCTACTCCTATCAGTCTCAGTGTAGGAGGCATGGCCATTGTGCATATCCATCTCAGGAAAGCAGGCATGGCCTCTACTGCTATCAATCTGCAAAAATGGGTTTATACAAATGTTAAATGTTAACTAATCCAAGTCTAAAAGCACTAGTTTGAAAGGGGAAAAAAATATGCCTAAAAAAAAATATCTAATCCCATTTTCTCATGGATCCACCATGCAATAGGAAGTGGATATGAATTAAGAGCCATTCTGACCTTTTAGCGGGCAGGAAGTGGCGACACTGAGAAAGGGACGAGAATTCATTTACAGGGAGCTTTAATTGAAAGCGCACACTCCTGTGCCAGAGTAATTATTTGGCAAGAGAGAACGTCGCTTTGCACGAGCCAGAAAATGACAAGGAGAAAAGGAGCCCTTAGTGAGCGTACACACACACACACACACACACACACACACACACATACACACACACAAACACACAGCAGGCTGCAAGGAGACAAATTTCAGCATCAAGTACATCAGACATAAACAGAGGTTAAAAATGTGAGTGCAAAAGTGTGTGTGTGTGTGTGTGTGTGTGTGTGTGTGTAAGAGAGAGAGAGAGAGAGAGACTGCTCTATTTAGCTAAGTATGTGTGTGAAATTTAATCTTAATATCTCACTCTTTCTGTCTCACACACACACACACACACACACACACACACACACACACACACACACAGTTGGCTGGAAGGATACAAATTTCAGCATCAGATGCATAAAAAAATAACAGGTCTAAAACGTGAGTGCAAAAGTGTGTGTGTGTGTGTGTGTGTGTGTGTGTGTGTGTGTGAGTGTGTATGTGTGTATAAGAGAGAGATAGAGAGAGACCGCTCTGTGTGTTTGGATAAGTATGTGTGATCACACACACACACACACACACACACACACACACACACACACACACACCTCAGACAAAACGAGCGCAATCTTTATCCCACTCTTCTACTCAAGACTCCGTTTCTCACCTGCAGATGTCAGAAAATTTCAACAGTAAAAAATTTTGGCCGGCGTGCCAATGTTCCATCGGAAACACAGATCTCAGCGTTGACATCATTCTTGCTCATTTAAACTTCCTCACCGTTCTACTGTCTCGCATTCAGGGCCAAAAAAAAAAAAGTCCAAAAAGCATAGCTTCTTTCTTGCTCTGATGTAACGCACATACACACACACAGGAAAATGTGACATCAGCATGCATCTGGCTGAACTCTACAGTCTGAGAGGAAATTCTTACTGAGGATAAGCTTTGTTCACAACGTGAGAGTCTGTGCAGGGAGAAAGCATATACAGTACATTCCTCACCTGTATATACAAAATCCGCTCTCAGACATGTCATATATTCCACCTGCAGATCCCTTTTATTGAAAAGAAAAACTCCTGGACAGCATTTCTCATTGTGTTTCAGTAACTAATCACAGAAATGTAGGAGGAAGAAGAGAGAAAAAAAAAAACAGTCTTGTGGCTGTCTCACGGAGGTTATAGATTAGAGGAAATCACAAAGATGACACCACATCTGTCTGGTTTTTTTTCTTCTTTATTTACACTGTGGGATTATGGAGTAAAGTGTAGTAGTGATGGGAAGATCTGATCATTTTAGTGACTTTGAATGTTCAAAATGAATTTTTTTTTTTTTTTTTGAGTAATTTAGTACATTTAATTCCTTTGATAAACACAAACTTTGACTTTAGTTCCATTAATTTATATATGTATTTTTAACTGCCCTTATTGGAGTCAGGTGACATGAACGACTCAGACCAGAGGACTCATGAGAAGACCGACCCAATTCTGTTTTCTGTGTAATGCACTGCATAGCGTCTATGGGAGTCAAGTGACAAAAGAACGAACGACTCGGAATAGAAGAGTCGAGATGTAAACTACTCAAATCTGTTTCCTGTCCATGACCTGCGGGGATTTTTACAATTCATTGCTCATGTGCATCCAGTAGAAAATGAACAAATCACTCTTTGAGAATACTTGTTCTTCTGAGTCGCATTAAAGAGTCGTTTAAAATGAAGGAATCGTTTATCAAGTGCAGATGCAATAGACATCCAATGAACTGATAAAACTTTTTAAACATGTTTGTGAAAAAGTGGCTTCATCCTGTCTTGAGCAAGATTTCCGTTAAAACAAAGAATTTGCTTTGATCATAAAGGTATGGAGAAAACATACAGAATCATTAGTTTGAAGAATCATAATTTTTTTACCTTGAAGCGATTACGATATCAGTAGCCAGCTGATGAGTGGAACATGATATGGACAAAGTATTGGGACACCTGACTTTTCCACCCATTTGTGGTCCATTTCCAAACTGTCCAAATCCTGGTCCTGCATAACAATACCCCTGTGCACAAAGCCAACTCCTTGAAGATATGGTTTATATGGGTTCAACTGGAAGATCTCCTGCTATAGAGCTCTGACATCAACCCTATGAAAACATTTGGAATGAATGTGAACTCTAACTGTACCCCAGGCCTCCTCACCTCACCTACGTCAGTACCTGACTTTACTACCGCCCTTGTGACTGAATGAGCACAAATCTCCATAAAATCTAGTAGAACATCTTCCCAAAAAAGTGGAGGTTATTATAACAGCAGATAGGCCCTAAGTTTAGAATGGGATGTTCAAAACACTCAATCTTATGGTCAGGTGTCCACAAACTTATAGTGTATATCATTCTAGACTCTTTATTTACATGTCAGAAGCATATGATTTTAGGGTTGCTTGAAGAGACAGTAGGCATGTACTGTGCTGATGGAAGTGTTCGTTGCTGTATGAATCACGCTGTCTCTCAGGACACGGAACTGACGCTGTATGGACTGCACGTGTGGAACTTTGCTTACGCTAAGCATTCAGTACACACATATGAGTGAAGTCTTCGTTTCTTAGCATTCTTCATGTGTAAACAAAAACCAGGTCATGCAGAAAACAAGTAGAAGGCTCAAAATCTTTCTTTGATATTTATTTATTTATTATTTTTTTGTTGTTGTTGTTGACAGCAGTCTTGGGCAACGTGTTGTCCATAATGCAGTACTCTTCGGCTCAGTGCAGAGGGAGTATTTAAGTTACTGTAGCCTTTTCTGTCAGATCAAACCAGTCTGGAAATTCTCCTCTTTCTCTTTCTCATCATCAAGCCATTAATGACTGCAGACCTGGATGTTTTTTGTGTTTTGCACCAGTCTCAAGCAACATGGTAGCTCAGGGGTTAAAGCTCTTAGTTACTGATTGGAAGGTTGGGATTCAAGTCCCGGTATCACAAATCTACCACACTTGGGCCAGACCCTTAACCCTCTAAGCATGCTGTATAATGGTTGTCCCTGCACTTTATTGCCAAGTATCATGGGTTGCATGTACAAGCAATTTTTTATGGTGTGCTGGTGCATTAAAATAGAAAAAAATAGGAAAATAAAATAATTCATCAATAAAGACATGAAGTATACAGTTGTGCAGAGTAGGTAAAGTTGTGCACTGCAAGAAATAATGAAAGTGAGGCAGTGCAATGATCATTTCTCCAGAATATGTCTAAGGTGCATGGTTGTAATATAGTGGTGCTTGTTGAATTGTGTTCATGTAACACATATGAAATGAACAGTGTGGGGTTTACATTACTGTAATATTAATGCTGATCCCTGCTTCATAACATTGCTGAGATTTGCAAAAATAAAGAATTTCACTGTGCTGTAATGTAGGTTACATTTCCTTTCTGAGATGCTTTTCTGCTCACCGCAGTTGGAAAGAGTGGTTTATTTGAGCTACCAAAGTCTTCCTGTCGGATCGAGCCAGTCTAGACGTTCTTCTTTGACTCTCAATAAGCCCTTAGAGCTCACAGACCATTCAGCATTAACACCATGACATGCTGAAGGAAATCTGTAGCTTTGTTTTTAACATTTTACTATTTTTGGTAGGTCGAAGCTGATGATATAAATATGTATTGAAATTTCTTCATAGTAAAATTAAATGAATGCTTACTTTGTTTTTTTTTTTTTTTCGGTTTTTTTGTCTTTTACTGTCATTTTATAGTATTAAAGTTAAATGATTAAATTTAAACATTAATTGATTTGTTTATGTCATTAGTCCTATTTATTTGCTAGAAGGTTGTTTATTTGCTAGCAGGTTGCTTTTTTTAAAACTTTTATCTCATGGTACATGCTGGGCAACATGACGATTCAATATCAATATCATGATAAATACACTTTTCTTTTTAAATTCTATACTAAATCATTAAATTGTTTGTATTATAAGAAATAAAAAAAATTATTTTAAAAAACTCCAGTCCGAATAAATACGTTTTCTGTAGAAAAAGCTTTTTAGTAGTTTGGAGAGCAGTGTGGAGAAACTCCAGGTTTATCTGATCGGGCATGTTTCCACCAAGTGTCCTCAGTGTAAGTGATTGAGCGTGTCCTGCGTATAATAACCCCGTGTAACGTCATACAGATGATATCTCAGTGTAGCGTTACTCCTGTGTGCCATAAAAAAACATTCTCCTCTTCATTCCTCTCAGAGCCGCTTGGCTCTCGTCCATCGCTGAGGAAGAGTTTGTGAAAACGAAGCAACCTGGGATAAGGATCACCAAGCGTTACTTAGTGCTGCTTTCGGATCTGAGATCTGATCTGTGTTTATTACTGACTGAACACTCAGGGAGTGAGGAAGAGGGAGAGCTGAGCAAACCAGGAAGTAAACACAGGCGTTTGTGACGTTTATTTAATGTAATAAGCATCTGAACATTATGTGTGTGCGTTTTTGTGTATGTGTCTCATATGTGTATGTGTGAATCTAGTATTTGTGTGTCTTTGCGTGTGTTTCTTGTACGAGTGTGTTTATGTATAAGTCTTGTATGTGTGTGTCTTGTATTTGTGATATATGACTCTGTGTTTATCTATATTTGTGTGTTTGTGTGTTGCTGCATTTATGTATATGACTGTGAGTGTGTATTTTGTGTGTTTGCATTAGCAGTATGCATGATATTTGTGTGTTTATGTAAGTGTGTGTGTGTGTGTGTGTGTGTGTGTGTGCATACGCACATATTTGTGAAGTGTATCTATGTCTGGCATTTTGTGTCTATGTCTGCATGCGTGTCTTGTAGGGTTTGTGATGTGTGAGAGAGTGTGTAAAATTAGCACCTTTTGCCCAATCAGAATAGGGAATTTAACCACTTTCGAACAAAAACGTGAATATTTCCTTCCTCTCAAACCCAAACAGAGCGTGTTCCGGTTCATGGCTTCCTCCTGACACTTTCACCTCATTATCGTTCACTTCCGTTGAAGCAAACACACATTTTCCACACAGACACTTTAGCAGCCTGACAGTGCCTCATGTGCAGCCCAGTGAGCACGCTGACAAATGACCCAATCCTGCAAGCGAATGTAAATCTCTCTCCTAAAGGTCAATCCCGCGTCTCCGTCTGCCATTCAGAGAGAAGCGCAAGAGCGCGAAGCACTACATCACTTCACAGCATCAAGCTTCAAGACACACACACGACTGGAGGTGTCCATCATCTTACAGCACGCACGTCGGCTTCGGAAAAGCAAACGTGTTCAAAAGAATAATGTGTGGAAGAAGGGAAAAAAACATCACACGGTTCAGCTTTGACATTCATAACTTCTGTTTCTCTTTCAGTATCCTAACCACAAGCAAGGGCTGAGTACGGCAAAGAAGATCAGATTCCGACTGTGGTTGCACAAGCGTTGCAGATATTTCAATTACAATATAAACTGATTTAGGATTGTTACAATTTTTAAGTTCATTAAAACCTGGAAAATTACATTTCTATTGTAGATTTTCATACATTTTTAACAGACTGACTGGTTTTGCCATTGGGTGCATTATACCAATTGCTTGGACCCAACTGATCTTAGCAAGAACCTGATAATTTTAGCTATAACATCATCCTTTGGGATTTCCCAGATCATCAGACATCCTTTTAAAAAGATATCTGGTTTGTAAAAGAAGTAATGAGGCAAGAAGTAAAGAGCCTTAACACCCCTTACTGAAACTCTAGTGATCTCTGATTCTCCTTAAAACTTGATGCTGTCATCGTGATGTTTGTCATGAACTGCATGTTTAAACAGAAGTATTCAATAATCTAGATCAGAGCAACCCAAGCACCAGGTTTGTAACCAAGCACCAGGCCATAACGTTCTGGTGAAAAATAATATACATAACAGGAACTCATTGGCTTTTTTATAATCACTATGCTTGCTTTTAACTACAAGTACACAAGAGGGCTGATGTACCAGTCTTCTGGATGATCTAGTTCAGGGGGTCTTCAAGCTTGTTCTGGTGTGATGAGAGATATATATACTATATACACAAACACAAGTGGAACACCTGCCATTCCCTGCCATATGTGGTTCTTCTCCAAACTTTTACCACTGTCTTGGATGTGGTATAATAACATTTTGTGTTTTGGAAACTGGGGGCGGGAGATGGCGTCATGTTCTGATTCAGAATGTTACAGTACATGTTGGAATCCATGTTTCCCCTCAATGAACCGCAGCTCCACAGTACCAGCAGCACTCATGCAGCCCCAGACCATGATGCTACCAACACCATGCTTGACTGTAGGCAAGACACAATTTTCTTGCTACTTCTCATCAGTGCGTAACCACACATGCTGGACACCATCTGACAAGTTTATCTCAGTCTCATCAAACTAAAGGACATGGTTCCAGTATTGCATGCTCTTGGACAGGTTGTCTTCATCAAACCGTCTGCAGGCTTTCTTGTGAGTCAGCTTCAGAAGAGGCTTCCTTCTGGGAGAACGGTCATGCAAACCAACTTGTTGACGTGTGCAGCATATGGTCTGAGCACTGACAAGTGAACCTTCTGCTTCTGCAACCTCTTAAGCAATGCTGCAGCACTCATGAGTCTTTTTTTTAAGCAGCTTCTGCACCTGACGCACAGCATGAGGACTAAATTTCCAAGTGGAACCCCTCTTAGAAAAAACCTCTGTATGACCCTGGCCACTGTACAGTAACTCAAGTTTAAGGGTGTTACCGATCTTCTTATAGTCTGGGCAATCTATGTGAATTCGTATTCTCAAATCCTCATGGAATCTTTGCAATGAGGTGCAATGCTAAACATGCAGTGGTCAGTATGACAGAATTGTTCTCAGAGGTGTTCCTATGAAGCCAGAGCTCTGTCACACAACCATCAACCCCCATTCATTTACAAACACTTATCCCAGATCGACTGTTTCAGAGCAATAATTTGAGTGGCACTGAACAATTAGAAGTCAATTCTATTATTAGATATTATTTGCTTTTTCATGTGCAGCAACCAGTGCTTGGGCCCCGAGTCATCATCTAATCTCACCAAACTTTGAACCAGGAATAAAATAAGATTTCCATAACAACCCTCAAAATTTTATTTGCACAAAGTTTCAGGAATGTCTCGACTCAAGTCACTTCGCTCTTGTGTTTCATTCCCCCCATCCATATCTATCAGCCCCATCAGGTACACCTGTAACCTAGCAACAAGGAAAGATATCATCCCGCCCTCAACCTTCGCTCACAGTGGCAGCTGGAAGCTGACAGCCAATAAAATGCAAGGAACTTCATCTCCCAGGGGACCGATCGACCAATCTGTGAGTTTCACAGGACCTGTTGAGATGCATATCTTTCTCTCGATGTCTCTTACACACACACACACACACACACACACACACACACACACACACACGGCCCCACCCTAAAAGCAGGAAGACGAGATCACAAGATCAGTGCAGATATAGCATACAAAAACATATTCTCTGACAGCTGACAGGCTTCATAACACATCTCTTCACACGTTCGGCGATCTTATTAACATCATTTCTGCCTTCTAACTGTTAAATATCTATTTCCTAAAAAGTGGCAGTTTTTTATACGCCTGTGTATCTGAATCAACACTTATGCCGCTCGATACGCAGGTATTAACCAGTCGTCACTTTGCAAAACTGTGCACCTGTGCCAAGAACATTCATCCATTCCATCTGCTATGACTCACAACCTGGTACATGTGTTATTTATTCGCCCGTCTAACACACACTCACCTCGGACGCGATTGCCGCACACAATTAGCTCGCCGTGTAACACAACACAGCGAGAGGAGCCGGCGTCGGCTCATAATCAAACCAATACTATGGTCAGTCATGCCACCTCCGGCTGCTTCATTAGAGGCCGATCGCTCCGCTTTCCCCTCTCCCTTGCCGCCTCAGGCCCAGACAAATTAACCCCCGCTGTGCCGCCCACTTTCAACCAGACGTCCCTGTTTAATAAGCCGTCTGCAAGGGCAGCGACTCTTGCATATACACAATGTCAGCAAGAGCATTCGACGAGGAAAAAAATGCTGACGATACGGGAATTTATGTTTACGCTGACCGACATACATGCTAAGCTGTTATTTATGTGTTTTGCGCATAACTGATTGGATAATGAGAATCTAAAAAGACATATCACTAAGCAGCATTTCAGCCGGTTTTGTCCTCTACCTTCCCAGCAAATGTTCAATACAGAATCAAAACAATGCAAAACCACTCCAACAACAGGATTATAAGAGTTTAATTTAATTCAAATGTATCTCGATAGCTCTTTTCACAATGGACATCGTCTCAAAGCAGCTTTACAAAAGGTAAGAATTACAGAGCAAAAAAATGCCTTGACTTATTTAGGTTTTATTACATTGAGCATCATTTAGAAAATCTACAATGAACAAAATAAAACCTATTTGGATAATTCTTCTGCAAACCAAACATCATCCAGGATCCGAGCCAAAGTGTTAGATCCTGTGGCAGCTCTAGCTCTATGGTCTTCAGTCAAGAAATCTCTTTACACCTTCTTGTTTTTTTTCACAGCATCACCATTTATCTGCTCACATTCATTACCCTGCTCTTAGATCTGTCAAAGTGTTGTGGAACTGGAGTGAGAACGAGACATTTTTTTATAACTTTTTTGAATGTTGAGACTTTTTTTATTCCGTTCTCAGATCTAAGCTGTAAAATGAAGACATATGAAACTATAAAAGCAGAAGTGGCAGTGTGACCAAACTAGTGTTCGAAATACATACACATCTAAATTGTAGGTGCACTGTTCTTTTTTTTGTCGAAAAGGTTTACATCGCATCTGGTTGAGGATCCACATATTTTCCAGTTGTAAATCAAATATCAAAATATGCATGACACTTTGCAAGACTGGAAGTCTAAGCAACAGTCTCTGCAGAGCAGGGAGGAATTACAACATCTGCCACTGTTCTTCTGCTTCTGCATTTATGGCTATTTTGCTATTTTGCCAATGGCATTTTTACCAGTGTTGATTTAAAAAAAAAATCAGTTTAGGCCACACCCACTTTTAATTCAAATCTGAATAGCGATACAGAGAGTGTCACTACACAACGTGAATACACATACACAACATGCCGTATAAAACCCCAGATGAAAAGTAAACATTACAATTTAACACCCTGTGCTGAAGTGAGAAAAAAAGAAATAGAGCGAGAGAGAGACAATAAAAGAGAGACAGAGAAAAAAAGAGAGACAGACAGAGAGAGAGAAAGTACAATTTTACTCCACTTATCTACAGGTTAAAATGGCGTGTCCTTAATATCTTGTCTACACCATAATAATCTCCTTAATTAAAATTAGCTTTGAATTAATTTCTGTATCTTGCATTGCTCTGAATAAATGTGAGAAGTGCATGCAGAGTCAGGTTTGGTCGAGCGCTTATCTGAGGCACCCCTAATCAACTGTTGATATTAGAATTCCAGGAATTCCAGGAATATATATATAGGTCTGGGTGAATCTAGAGTCTATGCCAGGAATAAGTGGGACACTTTTACAATTTCATCCAGGCATTCGTCTGACTACACTCTGCATTTGAGCACCGAATGATGATTTAACAAAGTAAAAAAATATAAAAACTTCAAAAAGAAAAAGCAATTTATAACATAACATTTATATGTGAGTGAAATGACCTGGCATGTGATATTTTAAGGATTGAATTTGAATGTGGCCCATATCAAATGTGAAAAATCTGATGAATTGTGCAACAATAATCAGGATCTTAATTGCTTTCTAACGAAAATGCAGCCTTTGTTGCTGAAATGCAAACCTAAGAGAAAAAAATGAGCACAGTTATTAGTTATAAGTACACTTTGAAAGAATGCAGGTAAGTTTTTTAAACGATTAGCAAATTAGCTAGCTAATAGTCTAGCTTCTGAAACGAGCTTAACCTGATATGATTTGCAACTGAATACCGAACTTACAAACTTCTTCTAACTATGTTTCCACGTCATAGTGCACCAATGTCCAAGAGCATCAGCCGTGATCGCTAATCAATGACATGCCACTCCAACGCAATGCAAAGTGAAGTGAGCAACTACGAAAAACCACGGGCCGTGTAGAGAAGGATCTAGACGATATCAAAGAGTTGCAAAGACTTGGCTTTGAAGATGGTGATAACCATTTAACACTGTGTTTATCAGTGGGCTTCCTTTTATCATTACTTCTTAATAATTTAATGATCTATTAATAATGCAGCTTTAATTAGCTTAGTTACACTGTCTGCATCGTGGACTGCTGCACCTGATCTGGCTGCCGATGCAGAATCAGCAGAAACGTACACCGCAAAATAAAGGAGAATGGAAAGAAACAAAGCAGCTGCAGGCAAGATTGGTAATTGCTAATCAGAAAAAACAAACCACTTTATTATTCTATTTAGCAAATCGTGTTTAACAATCGAATTGTATTGTGTATTCACACACACACACACACACACACACACACACACACACACACACACACACACACACACACACACACACACACACACACACACTGTATATTTCTTATCTGCAGGTAATAAAGGCAGTCAGGAAGGATTCAAGGCACTAGCACAACAAGTGACAGATCTCAGCACTCCAGAACCAACATGATATTGCAAAATCCCATTGCCAGTTATTGTGATCGTGACTCCCCGAGTCTCTCCTCAGAGAGAGATGAGATAAGAGGATTACACGGGCTGACCCCTGTGCCTTAAAGCAGCCGAGAAGATGTAGTACGCGAGCTATCAAGTAGAGATAAGATCAGACAGGAAAGATTTGCAGCCTTACGGAGACAGAAACACACAGATAGCAAGAAATGTGAGGTAGTTGTTAAAAGCATTTAAGACCACTATTCGTTATTGATCGACTATTGAGAAAAAAAAGAAATATGGCTCAATTTGTGCTCAAACAATAAGGCCCTATTAGCAAAGCTCAAGTTTGAGACTTCCTGTTTTCAAGCCGCATGCTAGTCACAAAAGCCAAGCTAAATGTAACTACAGATATCATATTTCATTGTTTAGAAAACAATAAAAAAAAAAACAGGAAGAGCTTCTATTTGCACGTGTGGGTCTGTACTGTATGAAAATAGTATGGAGTGAAGAGAAAGAGCGAGAGAGAGAACAAGGAAAGTGAAAGGAAATGGCACGTTAACGCTAATGGTCAGTGACACAGGAGTGGTTGCTAGGGCTGCTCCTAAAATATTAAGCAGTCTTCTCACAGGTGAATAATTCCTGGCCTTAATGCAGCAAGGCCATGCAGTGAAGAGGGGAAAAGAACACTCCCTTTTCTTTAGTTTTTTGCAATTTAAAAGCCACAAATACAAGATGGTACGAATGAGTCATTGCAGCATTGCCGTATGTCAAACGCCTCTGTGGCAGATTTGCCCAGTTTCATGCAGAACTTCATGTTTGCTCTTTGTTCCAACTTTCTATCTATGATGAAATCGTCTGGAAAAAAAATTATTCCACCTTATACACAAATGGTGATCGGATCCTGATTCAGAGGTGGCCTGGGGTACGTACACATATGTCACGTTAGTAGTGTGAACCAGGGTTTTCTTCAGATTTTTCTATGTCAGTTTCATCTTATTTGGTCGTTTTGTGCATCAATTCATTCATCAGGAGTCGAATGCGTCATAATTTTTATTGAATAATAACTGACCTTTTGGAAGCCCTTCCATTCTTGTCATTTTGAAGGATACATCCTTGCTTCCTGTCATTACCTAAGACCAGCAATCTGTTAAAACATTATATAAAAAAATGTACTGCACAACCACTTATTCGCAACTTCCATCACACCTATCCTTCTTATATACTCTTCACAGATTTCCTATCCCTGTCAACTCATTTTTTCTTTCTCTGTGCTTTCACTCTGCTTTACATCTGTACATGGGACATTTACTGTAGCAATTGAATCAGCTCATAATAATAACATAATAACTTCATCAGCTTCCTGTATTGCTTCCGTAGTAATGATATTAAGTAGATAGTGCGCATTAGGGGTGGAACGGTACATGTATTTGTACCAAATCTTTTCGGTACAGGACCTTCAGGTCGGTGCATGTGTACCGAATGCAATCCTTTTTAGGTGCGGAACATAGTTCAAATCTTAGTTTCCTCACAAACGTGTTGAGTGGCGGACCACAAGTTTGGTTAGTCTTTAGCATAGTGTCACTGTTTTGTTCTTTATTATTATTATTATTATTATTATTATTATTATTATTATTATTAAAGGTGAAAATATACACAAAAATGTCTCAGTACCGGAAATACGATTTGTAGTCGCAAAACAGCTGCCACTTCCTGCGTTTTTATGGCAATATGGATAAATATGGATTTATGCGTTTTATGTACATCTTCATGAGTTTATCTTAAAAGGAGAAAATCCTGACAAATCTGCATATCAAGGGAGTAAATGAATGGAGGATGGAAGGAATGAGGTATGTTAAAGTTTGGTAAAGTATGCTGGATTTAATATCTTTAGAAAATGTAATATTATATGTAAGACACTCACACACACACACACACACACACACACACACACACACACACACACTTATACACAACTGTTTTACCCAAATAGAGTCTAACAAATGTAAAATATTGATTTTAGTGTTTTTATTTATTACATTTTACTTAATTTGATTTGTGACAATTTATTAATTACTCAGTTGAATCAATGTAATAAAAAGTGTATTGCATTCATTTGATTTATTCTATTCTATTTTATTTTATTTTATAAAATATCAAATATTTGGTGCAAAAATCACTTTAGAGTACACATTTAAGATTTCTCTCTAATTAAAAAGAAGACAAGAAGAAACCTTCAGAGATACAGTCAAAACGAATAGTGCGAATCTACACGTAGTCATTAGAGCACATATTTAATCGTGAAGAACAGGAGTATTGAAAACACTCAAATATATTTTCAAAAACATATGGGAACAGTCGACACCAAAATGAACTCGGAAAATGTTTTCCTCCAAAATAGAGACTAATGAGACAAATGTCTGACATTGTGATAATTACAGTCTGGCCACTTCTCCATTATTTATTTTGTTGTTGTTGTTCCACATGTTTTATGGTACACCTGGCATCTACAACACAACAGCTGACTAAAAGAGTGCAGCCTCCTCCTTGTGATGTACAGCCCTGTGTTAGTTTGGCCTGAGAACAGTCAGTGTTTTCGTGCATTTCGACTCCCTCTCCAGTTTATCTCCATTAGTAGGACAATGTGCTTCAGGCCACTTCTGCAATCCAGAGCACTGAGGATTTGGCTTTGACCACAGACTTGTATGAAGAATCACATGATTGAAGGAAAAAAAGCACCAGTGTTTTCATAACAGTGCAAGCCAGGCACTTGGGTTTTATTTGAGTTGGAGGGGACAGTGTGTTGAACAGACGCCTTTGCTGGGAAATAACTCCACGAACTTTGAGCTACAATCTGGACAATGAGCTTCATGGATATCTAGGGGCTTGACATCACAGCTGGAGCTGCATTGAGCACAGCTGTGGAGAGTGGCATGCAAAGAATATGAGAATGATCTTCTGTTCTGTTACGATGGACATTTTGGTGTCGGTTCTTCTTTACGTAATTAATCTACTGATTACGTGATGCATCACGTTACATGAGGTCATATAGGAAGACATCAGATTATTCGGAGCACTGAGCTAAAAAGTGCTCAATGCCTGAGCACATTCCTCTGGCTGAAGTCCTGTGATGGCTCTTCAGGAGTATGCACTTCTAAATTCGATACAACTTCCCTAATAGCTTTAGTCGAGGTACAGATACCAACCCTAGGTCATGACTAAAGATCACAAGACCACAGAGCCTCTGGCTCAACAAGCCTCTGTTCTTGTTTAATCGTACCTTAGCAACAGACATAATTAAAAAAAAAGACAGAAAAAGAAACAAAATCAGCCACAGTGAAGCAACACTATCTGAAAATAATCATTGCTGCTTTCCGAGCAGAACCGTGGGAAAGTGTTTCATAATGCAGGGACACTGAACTTTTGGACTTTCATCACTTACTTCTCCTACTCCCTTGGTTTTGTTTAGCATAATTTGACTTGCTTGGCATCTCTGTCTGCCAACAGAAGCTAGCATTTATCTCTCCAGTTTCCTCAATTATCTATTCATCTCTGCACCTTCTCTTTCTCTCTCTCTCTCTCTCTCTCTCTCTCTCTCTCTCACCCTGAGGCTAATGTGCCCAGAAGCCAAGTCCTGCCTGAGTTCAGCTGACAGGTAGGTCTAAATATTTAAGTGCTTGGCACACACTTCCATGCAGAAGCTTAGCACACACACACACACACACACACACACACACACACACACACACACACACACACACATTCACTAAATCTTCATTTTAACATCAGAATATTAAAAAACCTCAGTCTTCTATATTCAATTCGACAAATAGAAATGGCAAACAAGCAATTTGACAAATGAAACTGATGGGATGATTGAGAGCTGTGTAGGTCTCCTGAACTCAAATACAGTAATACCTAGGTATTTTAATTTGGTACTAGTCACGTTATGACAACTGAAAAAATGTTTTGGCATGTCATGCTCGGTACTCAATACGGACTCGAGACTCAAAACTCGAGAGTCTCACGGTGAAAAGTCATAGCATTCTCCTCTTTGCTTTCTATGCATTTAAAACTCAAATCATGGGTCATAAATTGATACCACGAACTTCTTTGAGGTATTGCTGTAATAACTAATCTCCTGGAAAGCCCTACCACTTTTCTTGCCTCAAATTAGTGATCATTGTGTCATCTTAAAGGATACACCCTTGCTTTCTCTCGTTAGAGACCAACTGTGAAAAAAGTATATGGAAAAACATACTGCACAACCACTTATCCCCAATGCCCACCCACACAGGTTTATCAACTTGTCAGAGGATTTCCTGTCACTAACACCTCATTTCCTTCTAGCTCCTATCTGTATTGTGCTGAATGTAAGTGTAGAAGTTGATGGACTGAAGAGATAAGCTTGGGATATTTAACAATAGCATCAGGGATTGCTGATAGATTTCAACTGTGCAGTATTTCTTTTATCGGTTCATCAGCTTCCTATATTTTTTCTGTAGTAATGACGATGATTACGCGATACATAATATGGCTGGCAAAAACCCTTCCCACCCCAACCAACCGTTCCCAGCTTTTTTCACCATCCTCTCTTTCATTCTTTCTAATTACCTGCCATCTCCCTTCACAGCCAGACAGAGAGACTGGTTTACCCAACACTGTCTGATCTGCTTGCTGCCTCTGTCTTTTTTTATCAATACAGTTCTGTCTGTCTTAGTGTTGGTTATATGCATTTATTTCTGCTGCATCACAGAATCCCTCTCTTTCTACTATAGACATGTCTGACAAAGAAGACCTCAGTATTGTCAGGAAAGACAAAAGGATCCTAGTTGTGGTCAAGGTGACATCCAAGTAATCTTACATTAAAGATCCCTGTGGGAGTCCATTGGAGGAGCTTCTTTGAGGAAGAAGCGTTAGAGAGATGCGAGCAGTAAGAGCTGTGTGTTCTGCTAAGAGAATGTCTACAGGTTACCTTTGTAACGTGTGTAATCCAATGGAAAGCGCAGCGTCACCGGTGGGGTGACGTCATGACCAGAAAGCTATAAGAGCACATGGAATGAAACCAGCACTAGCTTCAGAAAAGAGAAGGAAACGCTGCAAGGATACAGGCAGTGTGGTAACCTGGAGACGTTCCCCTTTAGGAAAGCTTTACAACACTTGGGGAACGAGAGTCCAATAACGCCAGACTGACCAATCCCTGCCTAGTGTGGATGGGCACAGCTAGGTCGTAGGACAGAGGGGCCAGATGTGGCACTATGGTCAAGGCTATAAAACCAGCCCACAGCATTGCAGATGTCTTGGAGGGAAACCCCAGAGAACAAAGCCTTAGAGGCTGCCACACTCCGAGTCAAGTGAGCTCCGACCCCGAAAAGGAGCGGTGAGACCAGAGAACTCATAAGAGGATGAAATAGCATCCACAATCTATCTGCTGAGTGTATGCTTGTTCGCAGGGAGATCTCTCCTTGAAGGGCCCTAGCAGATAAACAGCTGCTCCGACTTCCACCAAAGTTCTGTTCTCTGGACATATATGTCCATGCTCGTATTGGACACAGTCTCCTGGTCTGAGGCCTGAAAAGGAGGAGGAAAGAATGCCTGGAGCATGACTGGTCATGGGACGACTAAGGGCACATTGGGAACATACCCCAGTCTGGGGTAGAGGAAGGCACTAGACATGCCAGGGGTAAATGCCAGACCAGCGGGGCTCACAGAAAGAGTGTGAAGGTCCCCAAGCCTCTTTAGAGAGGAGAAGGCCAGTACTAAAACAGTCTTGACTGTCAAAAATCTCAAGGGCACATTGGACAGGGGCTTGAAGGAAGGCTTAGACAAGGCTTCCAGAACAACGGCCAGGGCCCATACAGGCACTCTGTGTCATACCAGAGGCTGGTACCTCTGAGGAAACGTGTCACATGTTTTTTCCCCCAGCAAATGCTTGGCAAGTGGAGCAGGATAAGGTGCAATAGCAGAAATGTAAACCTTTAGGGTGGAAGGGGACAACCCCTTGGCAAACTGTTCTGTGAAACTGCTTCACCATGAGTAGCTGGCCTTCTCTTACTGTCTTGACGCCCATGACGATAGACTCGACTCATGCATTACAGTCAAATTCCTTTTCTTGGCATTCAGTCTTAACCCCAATGCCTTCATATGGGCTAAAACGACATCTCGATGTTGGGTCAGCAGGTGCTCTGATCGAACTAATATCAACAGTCTTCAATATAGTTCAGTATGTGGAGGCCCCGCAGTCTCAGCGGAGCCAGAGTCGCATCCACACACTTTGTGAAGGTGTGTGGTGAGAGTGCAGAATGGAAGGACCCGATATTGGTAAGCTTCGGCCTTTTATTTTGTACAAAACGTTGCTTATAATTAGAACGTGTATTATTAGATTTAGATTACGTGGAACATCTGGAGTACAATTCTTGGTCAATTACTTGTGGCTAATTCATACAAATGCTGTGGAAAAAAAAAAAACATGTTCTGAATCATTTACTCCTATAATAGCTTTTTCTTACACATCATTTCCATTTAAAACAAAATTATATTATATATGTATTTACAATATCATATATATTTTGGAACTCACTTCTTTTCCAAAAATAAAATTAGAATTTTCGCAGATACCCTTTCTTGTTTAAAAACTGCTCCCTGTCCATGTATATGGATAAAGGCATTCAGAAGGGGAAAAAAACCATTTTTTAGATTTAGTAGGTACTGTAAGTAAGGGAGAAGTTGGAACTGCCCTATCATAGGCACATGGATAATTTGTTCTAAAACATGGATCTTCAATGTTTTTCAGGTCGAGTCAAACATATCCACTGATATTGATAGAAACCAATCATATTACGCTAGTTATATTATGTTGAGACAGTTAGAACTATGTTGTACATGCATCATTGCCTGCATATTTTCATATATTTTCAAATCTTTCAAAAAGATTTATGCATCATAACAAACATATTTTGCATTTAAAATCACAATTTATTAGGTTGTTCACAGTTGTCTTTTATTTTAATAGATTTGCAGTTTTATTTTCCTCTCAGGGTAGGCGAGATTGAGATGGTAGGGACATGGGGTATATCAGTAGGAGAATGCTGAGGATGGAGCCACCAGGAAGGAGGAAAAGAGGAAGCCCAAGGAGGAGGTTTATGGATGTGGTGAGGGAAGACATGCAGGTAGCTGGGTTTAAAGAGGCAGATGTAGAGGACAGGGGGGTATGCAGACGGATAATCCGCTGTGGAGACCCCTAATGGAAGCAGCCGAAAAAAGAAGGTGGACAAATACACATGTACTTGACCCAAACTTTAATGCATTAATAATAATAATAATATTTTTACAATTAAATACTTTATCTTTGATGTTTTTGCCTATGTTTATTTCTTTTTTACTAAAATTATTTGTGATTCAGCATTAATTAGCAGACCGCCTGCAGTACCGCCACCGACCCCCTAGGGGTCGCAGAGCCCCGAATGAAAGCCTACAAACAAAAACAAAAAATACATCAAGCAAACCTCACGTCTATTGCTTGATTTGTTTAGCTACTGTATAAATATGAAACGTTAAATGTGCTTTTGAGTTGGAATTCAGTGCCTTTTCAATTTATAAACTCACCCTGAATTAAAAGAAACAAACACGCACTAGAACTATCTAAGAATTGAGGATCTCAGCACTCAAGGTCAGCGTACGATTCGTTTCACAGTAGGATTACAACAAAAATGAGGTTGCCTTGGTAACGCCGAAGCTACAGGTCACAGGGGTGTCAGAATTTTTCTGTCTTCCTTCTTAGTTTTTTTTTTATCTTCCCACCTTCCTGTCTCTCCCTTTTGCTACTGTCTGACTGGTGTGCAAAAGATGAGCCCTCATTACCTCCAATTACTGTGATTGTCCAGGGTGTCAATGATATCTTGGGCCTGCCATTTAGCTTCTTTCGGCTCATTGACATTTGGTGGGGGCTCGGGGCATTCCCTCAACTCTCCATCTTAATAGGAAGTGCCCTACGGCCAGGGCAATGCTAGTGATCAGCACCGTCTCTCACGATTTCTCTATCTCAAACGCACTCTCGCCAACCCCCATTTGTCCAGCTCTTCTTTTTAATGAGTGAAAGACTTACGCACACACACTCTTTTATCTCATTCTTTTTAATGGCTTCATCAACCAAGCATGAGCCGCATAGGCAATTTCTTTTTTCCACTCTCTCGTCAGGCCGCTTTTATCTGCATGCTGCTAACAAAATGAGATGTAGGTAAAGAGAAGGGCTCCTATGAGAGCACAGGACCTTTTCTCTGAAGGTGTGACTTTTGTTCGTGCCGGCGGCACAGAGCCGGAGGTGGCACACACACTCACACACACACACACACACACACACACACACACACACACACACACAATGTGGCATGAGCGTGGAGACTCTGAATCCAGGCAGACACCGCAGGGCGTCTCTGACATAAAGAATTCACGCTGACGTTCTCCAGAACAGCGCACAGGTCACAGAAAGATTTTAGTCCGACTCCAGCATACACACTTCTTGTTCTTTGTACAACATTTAATGTCATTCAAAATGTACCCAAAAATATATTCAGGTCCTAATGGAGGATGGTATGCAAAGCTTGCTACATCTTTTTGTACATCAACCCCAACATGGAGGTTAGCGATGACCAACAGCAGATTAAATAGAGTTTGTTAGCATTTAGCATCCTTAACTGAGCCAATCTCGTTCAAAATAGCCAGCAGGATCAGCAATTTTGCACAAAATTACATTAGAGAACCAGGATCTACATTTTAAGAGCTTCCTATTCACAAGAGATTAGGATCAGCATCTCTTTAATAGAGATCAGGAATTGCGCTTACAGTCACCGTCATCCGAACTCTTCTCATGCTCACCAGAGACCAGGATCTGCACCTCATGTGATTTTCATCCTTAAGAGACAGAAGGATCATCTTTTCAAGTAATTCTTACCATTCATATAAAAAAAAAAAAAAAACAATCTGCATTTTCATCAGTGAACAATGATGGAAGTATATTGAAGGGACATTCAGGGCGACCCAGATGAAGATATCCTTATATATTCTCAGGGAGTTTTTTCTTTGCCACTCTCGATAATATCTCGCTCATGAGGATGATGAGGAACAAATTTATAGGCACAAAACCTATACATTCCAATCTCTTTATCTCTGTATTGTTAAAAGCGCTATACAACTAAATAATTTTTTCAATTGAAACTGAATTTTGTGCGGAGCAACTACAATTCCTAATAGAGAGCAGGATCAGCATTTTAGGTTCTGTTCATTATCGACTTATTTATAATATCTACAATAGTAAAATATCTACACTATACACCGACCAGGCATAACATTATGGCATTATAACATTATGAGCGGTGAAGTGAGTAACACTGATTATCTCTTCATCATGGCACCTGTTAGTGGGTGGATTTATTTATTAGGCAGCAAGTGAACATTTTGTCTTCAAAGTTTATGTGATAGAAGCAGGAAAAATGGGCGAGCGTAAGGTGAGTGAATTTGACTAGGGCCAGGTGTGGCGTCTGGGCGTCTGGGTCAGGGTGATGCTCTGACCCAGGCGTCTGGGCGTCTGGGTCAGGTGATGCTCTGACCCAGGCGTCTGGGCGTCTGGGTCAGGTGATGCTCTGACCCAGGCGTCTGGGCGTCTGGGTCAGGGTGATGCTCTGACCCAGGCGTCTGGGCGTCTGGGTCAGGGTGATGCTCTGACCCAGGCGTCTGGGCGTCTGGGTCAGGGTGATGCTCTGACCCAGGCGTCTGGGCGTCTGGGTCAGGTGATGCTCTGACCCAGGCGTCTGGGCGTCTGGGTCAGGTGATGCTCTGACCCAGGCGTCTGGGCGTCTGGGTCAGGTGATGCTCTGACCCAGGCGTCTGGGCGTCTGGGTCAGGTGATGCTCTGACCCAGGCGTCTGGGCGTCTGGGTCAGGTGATGCTCTGACCCAGGCGTCTGGGCGTCTGGGTCAGGTGATGCTCTGACCCAGGCGTCTGGGCGTCTGGGTCAGGTGATGCTCTGACCCAGGCGTCTGGGCGTCTGGGTCAGGTGATGCTCTGACCCAGGCGTCTGGGCGTCTGGGTCAGGTGATGCTCTGACCCAGGCGTCTGGGCGTCTGGGTCAGGTGATGCTCTGACCCAGGCGTCTGGGCGTCTGGGTCAGGGTGATGCTCTGACCCAGGCGTCTGGGCGTCTGGGTCAGGTGATGCTCTGACCCAGGCGTCTGGGCGTCTGGGTCAGGTGATGCTCTGACCCAGGCGTCTGGGCGTCTGGGTCAGGTGATGCTCTGACCCAGGCGTCTGGGCGTCTGGGTCAGGGTGATGCTCTGACCCAGGCGTCTGGGCGTCTGGGTCAGGTGATGCTCTGACCCAGGCGTCTGGGCGTCTGGGTCAGGTGATGCTCTGACCCAGGCGTCTGGGCGTCTGGGTCAGGTGATGCTCTGACCCAGGCGTCTGGGCGTCTGGGTCAGGTGATGCTCTGACCCAGGCGTCTGGGCGTCTGGGTCAGGTGATGCTCTGACCCAGGCGTCTGGGCGTCTGGGTCAGGTGATGCTCTGACCCAGGCGTCTGGGCGTCTGGGTCAGGTGATGCTCTGACCCAGGCGTCTGGGCGTCTGGGTCAGGGTGATGCTCTGACCCAGGCGTCTGGGCGTCTGGGTCAGGTGATGCTCTGACCCAGGCGTCTGGGCGTCTGGGTCAGGGTGATGCTCTGACCCAGGCGTCTAGACGCCAATTTGGCCCTAGTCAAATTCACTCACCCACGCTTGCCCATTTTGTCTGCAGTGGTCAGAATCAAAAGTGCTCCAAGGAAGGAACAGTGGTGAACCGGCAACAGGGTCGTGGGCGGCTGATGCTCAGTGATGCACGTGGGGAGCGAAGGCTGGTCGATCCAACAGACGAGCTCCTGTTAATGCAGAAGTTAATTCTGTTAATGCTCAATGGGTCAGAACTGTTTTGGCAGCAAAAGGGGACCAACACAATATTAGGCAGGTGGTCATAATGTTATGCCTGATCAGTGGCCAAAATGTTATGCCTGATCAGTGGCCAAAATGTTATGCCTGATCAGTGGCCAAAATGTTATGCCTGATCAGTGGCCAAAATGTTATGCCTGATCAGTGGCCAAAATGTTATGCCTGATCAGTGGCCAAAATGTTATGCCTGATCAGTGGCCAAAATGTTATGCCTGATCAGTGGCCAAAATGTTATGCCTGATCAGTGGCCAAAATGTTATGCCTGATCAGTGGCCAAAATGTTATGCCTGATCAGTGGCCAAAATGTTATGCCTGATCAGTGGCCAAAATGTTATGCCTGATCAGTGGCCAAAATGTTATGCCTGATCAGTGGCCAAAATGTTATGCCTGATCAGTGGCCAAAATGTTATGCCTGATCAGTGGCCAAAATGTTATGCCTGATCAGTGGCCAAAATGTTATGCCTGATCAGTGGCCAAAATGTTATGCCTGATCAGTGGCCAAAATGTTATGCCTGATCAGTGGCCAAAATGTTATGCCTGATCAGTGGCCAAAATGTTATGCCTGATCAGTGGCCAAAATGTTATGCCTGATCAGTGGCCAAAATGTTATGCCTGATCAGTGGCCAAAATGTTATGCCTGATCAGTGGCCAAAATGTTATGCCTGATCAGTGGCCAAAATGTTATGCCTGATCAGTGGCCAAAATGTTATGCCTGATCAGTGGCCAAAATGTTATGCCTGATCAGTGGCCAAAATGTTATGCCTGATCAGTGGCCAAAATGTTATGCCTGATCAGTGGCCAAAATGTTATGCCTGATCAGTGGCCAAAATGTTATGCCTGATCAGTGGCCAAAATGTTATGCCTGATCAGTGGCCAAAATGTTATGCCTGATCAGTGGCCAAAATGTTATGCCTGATCAGTGGCCAAAATGTTATGCCTGGTTGGTGAATATCTAAACTATGGGTCTTGAAATGGGGGTCCATGACCCCTAGGGGGTCTGCGGCGGTACTGCAGGGGGTCCGTTAATTAAAGTTAAATCATAAATAGCTTTTTGTGATAAACAAATAAACATAGGTTAAATATGTTTACATACATAGGTTTAATTGTCTTCAGCTAGCGTAATAACTAGTGCCATGTGATTGGTTTCTATTAATATCATTGGCATTTTGTATCAGGGGTCCCTGCCCCATGTCTCTAACGCCAAAGGGGTCCTTGACCTAAAAGACCCCTGATCTACACTATATATCGATAACAAAATGTAGCTAAAAAAATAAAAAGCTGACTACAGTTTGTTTGAAATTTTATACGTATATTAACAGAATATTAATTATTAGTAATTGAAATGATTATTCAATTTGCAAGAAAAAAAAACATAAATTCATCATATTTTTATAAATCTATCTAGCACTTTATCAGCCTATTACTGCAATCTGTAAAAAATCATTCAGCCTTCATTTAAAATTCAACAGCTTCACTGCCCATTTCAAAGCTGTCTCAACATCAGAACCAAAACCGCCCCCCTGAGTCCACAGCACTGCGGCCAGATCCGATGGAGCATGCCAGACTGCCTCTCCGAATCCACCCAGGGACATATCCATAACAACTGTCAGCCCCTGTGACAAATGGCAACGAAAAAGTACAAGAGGCGGTAAGCCAATCCGGCGGGGAGGGAAAATAATTAACAATTAACAAAGTTTCTTTTCGTCAGATATTTGACTGGGTCTAATTTAGCCAAGTGGAATAGAATGACAGAGAGGAAGTCTGGCATGGGCAATGGAAAAGAAACCTCTTTTTACGCCTGTAAGTTCTTTGTCTATAAACCTTCAAATCGGTTCTTGGACAGAATCTTAATTGGCATGAGGGTCGTATTTTGTGTCTCGGAAGAAAAAAATAGGGGTCAGTTACTCAGTCCTATGAGGCATTTATTAAAAAAGAGGAAGACAGGGATGGTCCTTTTTGAAATGGGATATCTCTCTTGATCCTTTCTTTCTCTCTTTCTCTCTATTTCTCTCCCTCTCTCTCTGCCAGGCTCTGCCTCGCTGTACTTATAAATCCTGACAAGGGTGTCAATATGTCAATGCAAATAGGCCATGTAGCACCCTGCCTGGTGTACTGGGCCCTGCTCCAGCAGTGACAGGGAGACAAGAGCGAGAACCAGAGTGTGTGTGTGTGTTTCAGTGAGTAAGTGTGCAAAAAGAAAAGGAAGCTCATTTTCAGCACTAGCTGTCACTGCAACCTTGTATAAAGCATCCCCAGGTTAGGATTTTTTCTTTAAAAAAAAAAAATCACAGAATTCGTTGTCGCTATTTTCTTGATTCTTTATTCAATACCTTAATGCAACTCTGTCTTTTCTCTCCAAGCTGCTACATGAACTGCATCAGTTGTGTTATCTATTAATTTATAATTAAGTGTGTTGCCTTATGCATTGATGATATCCAGAGCAGGGTACTGAAGTGGTCCCTCCTGCCCGTTGGCTAGGCAACGTCTTAATTTATTCGTCTCCGTGTCTCCTGTGCTGTCCCTTCTGCAGCTGTGAGAGGAAAGAGCTAAAGAGGTGATGATACTAGTGACACACGGCTGAGGTGTCTCCGAGACAGCCGAGTGTGGGGGTGGGGGTGGGGGGAGTAGGCAGAGGGGCCGAATGGCATAACTCATCACTTCATCATTCTACAGAGAAGAATTATTTTATATCAAAAGCCGAGGGTCCAGGAGAATTTCACATCCTGCTCAGACATTCAGCTGATTTCGTTAAAGTGAGACCACATTTCCGTACAAGTTGATTGTTTTGCATTGACAAGGCATTTAATGTTAAAGGTGTTTAATCCATTTATAATGGTATCAAAAAGTTTCGAGACTAGCTCTGTTTTCACAGCAATACAGCGCTCCTAACGTACCTGCCACTTCTGGAATGTGTCCTGAAAGTCTTCTAAGCGTGTCAAGCACCTTCGGTGATTCGCACTGGATCTCTGCAATGGTGTCAAAACAGCATCCTTTGAGCTGGATCTTCATGTTCAAGAAGAAGGCGAAGTCAGCAAGAGCCAAATCTGGCGAGTAGGTTGGAAGTGAGATCATGTGGATTGTACTCCGACGATCATCGTGCACGAAAGGTTTAGACATCTAAGTTCATTGAAGGTCTTCCTGATCTCTCATCATCTTCCAGTGATGTTCTTTTACTCTACTACGCAGATTTGCCCAGTTTCACCCAGAATTTCACATTTGCTATTTGTTCTAACTTGCTGACTATGATTAAATTGCAGACGTGGTAATGCGCGTGGTCAGAATAGCACCAGTTATACCCTTCGTCTCTGAACTTTTTGATACCACCTCGTAGCCACAATTAATATTGTGAAACCTTCATGAAACTGGTTCCATTCATCACTTATGCTATGGCTGCTATAAACACTTGTTCCCTCACCAACTTCTGCTTATTTTTTACTCAAAGTTCAATAAACTGAAAGTTTGGAGGTGGAAGCTCAGTGGCTAAGACTCTGGGTTACTGGTCAGAGGGTCGGGGGGTTTCAAGCCCCACTATCGCCAAACTGCCATTCTTGGGGCCCTTGAGCAAGGCCCGTAACCTTCTGTGTTTAAGGGGCGCTGTATCATGGCTGACCCTGCACTTCTTAACATCACTTGGATATATGAAGGCAAGGTTGTAGCTCAGTGGTTAAGGCAATCAAATCTGGATTGGAAGGTTACCAACCTACTACTGCTGGGCCCTTAAGCAAGGCCCTTAATCCTCAACTGCTCAGTTGTAAGTCGCTCTGAATAAGAGCGTCTGCTAAATGCCATAAATGTAAATATGAAGAAAGAATGTTTATGTGCTGTAATGTACTTGTAAATAAAGCAACTTGTCATGTTACTATAAAACTGGAAAATGCTTCTCAGAGACTCTGTCCACATCCCACAGAAATTCTCTTTCAAGCCTCCAACAAGAAAAGGGAACTTTGGACCACTGTGAAAAATAAGGAGCAATAAATAAGCCCCCCTATTTTTTCATCTAGCATTAAAAAAACATGTAAAGTACCTCAGAGGTGAAATGTAAATCGATTAGTCCTTTAGCTAATTGTTCATTTCTAGATTTCTAGAAGGAAACACTTTTAACCACGACATTACAAATGGCTGCCGTTGTAAATTTCTGAGTTCCGTAAATGCTCGTTCTGGGTGTGCATCACTAGGCTGTCATAGGGTTTATTTTAAAGACGGTTGAATAGGACTGATGACGGAAGAAAACTCGTTGCATGCGCTGTTTTTAAAATGTCACACTTTGATAAAAAATGACAGCAAGCAAGGCAGCATGTGCTCAATCATATAACACACTGCACTGTGGCATTTAGTGTTCTCCTCCAAGCGTGCTGAGACACTGACCCATGCTCGGCTGCTCCAGCAGAAGTTTAGAAGATTTTTCTGCGCCTATAAAGAATATGCCATATTTATTATCATGTGTAGGTTTTCTCTTGTTGCTATACTGTAAACTACAGCCAATTTGGCAATAATGTGTGAGGTGAGCCACAGTCGTACAGTGCTAATGAGACCGAATTGGTGCACATGATGAAAAATGGCCGTAATTGCTATTTCCGTATCAGACTTATCTATAAATGTTGGAGCGTAATGCACTTGATCATAAGAACTGAACGAGATTAAATGCTTCATTTGCTGGAGATGAGTAGTTGAAACTGTGCCCGGTGTTTCGCTATTGACTGTTCATTGATTATCCCGGTGCCGGCAGTTAAGAAGAGATTTGCTGATGCTTGTTACTATGATGACATTCTGTATTAATGTTGATGAAGCACAATTACTGCAATAAATCAACGCAGGCGACGTTCACAACGACTCCTGCCAGGAAGGATCCCCTTGGGCAAACCTCATGCACACTCATTTTCAGGCAGATACACAAACGCTGGCAAAAAAAGAAAGGTTCTTTCCACACACGCATACACATAACCATCACTATAGACACAAATTATTTACTCGCTCTTTTTTCCCAAAACCCAACCACTTGCATACCTACACCGTCAACCTGACATCGAGCCCTTGAGAATCGTGTGGAATTTCAATAGCATGATCAAAGCAACCATGCAGAGGAAGATCCTTTCAAGAGTCAGAGAATCCATGGAAACACACAAGGAATGAGATGCAACTCTATGTCATATGGTACCATCAATACACATTAAGTGTGTAACGGTACACATATTCATGCTGAACCATTTCAGTACAGGACTTTTGGTATCCCTGTTAAAGGATGCAATGCATGTGTTTCACGAAAGGAACATATATCAATTTTGTGTTCCCACAGGAACATATTACATGGTGGACCCCAAGTTTGTTTAGCCTCCACCTGTGGCTAATGGATCCTTACCAGAAACAGTGTGTACTGAGCATGTGCGAAATCGATGAAAGGAATAAATTCATTAATGAATAAATGAATTTAATTAATTTCATAATTTTATGAATTATCTTGTGTGTTTGTTAAATGTAAAGCTTTGCTAAAGTACTCTGAAAATCACAGGGCAGTTAAGTAGAACATATCTTTGGAAAATTAAACATTAAATGTAAAGAAAACACACACACAATTATATACACATCTGTATTACCCAAATGGGGTCTAATTACAAACTAATTACATTTTTCCATATATTTGATTTGATTTAATTAATTTAATTGGTGGCTACTCAACTGAATCAATATAATAAAAAAGTGTATTACATTAATTTGATTTATTTTATTGTACTTTGATATTTTTTATTTTATTTAAACCAAACAAGCAAGTTATCTGAGGTGGAGATATGCGCTGGAGAGAAGGAGAATGAAAGTCAGTAGGAGGAAGACAGAGTACATGTGTGTGTGAATGAGAGAGAGGGCAGTGGAGTGGTGAAGAGGTGGAGAAGGTGGAGGAGTTCAGGTATCTGGGGTCCACAGTGCAAAGTAATGGAGAGTGTGTTAGAGAAGTGAAGAAAAGAGTGCAGGCAGGGTGGAGTGGGTGGAGAAGAGTGATAGCAGGAGTGATTTGTGATAAAAGAGTATCTGTGAGAGTGAAAGGGAAAGTTTATAGGACTGTGGTGAGACCTGAGATGTTGTATGGTTTAGAGACAGTGGCATTGAGTGAAAGACAGGAGGTGGAGCTGGAGGTAGCAGAGCTGAAGATGTTGAGATTTTCATTGTGAGTGACGAAGATGGACAGAATTAGAAACGAGTTTATTAGTTTGGACATGTGCAGCGGAGGATGGAGCCACCAGGAAGCAGAGAAGTGGAAGACCAAGGAGGAGATTTATGGATGTGGTGAGGGGAGACATGCGGGTAGTTAGTTTAAAAGAGGCAGATGTAGAGGACAGGGTGGTATGGAGACGGATGATCCGGTGTGGCGCCCCCTAATGGGAGAAGCCAAAAGAAGAAGTTTAGGTTACACCCCTAGTGCACATTTGAAGACTTAATTAACAGAAAAATAAGATTTTCTGACTATCAAACTCGTAAAAAAAAGACACAAAAAGACTAAATCAAACAAGGAATCGGAAAATTATGTTGGAATGTTTGATTTGCATTTGGGGCAGTGAAAAAAGTAATTTCAGATGAACCCTGGCTTTTCCAGATGAAAACATTTACTACAACAAATTCTAATGTAAGCCAATATAATGAAAGACATTCCCAGAGCCAGTGAAAGGCCAAGGTCACTCGTGGTGTTCTGCTCTAAAACATGGCCTACAGTATTAGTTACTGTATCTGTCTAAAATCTTATATATTTGGCATTTCTTTTGACATTAAAGAGTAAAAAAGGTGACTATTCCATCTGGGGAAATACCAGCGCTTGTATTATGGACTAGCAATATACCCACATGCTGCAGCTCAGAGCTTGCAGTTTTCCACCTGGCAGGTCCCAAAATTAAATCATCTCTGATTGGTGCCAGTAAAAAGGCAAGGAGTTGCAAAAAAGACATTTCATTTATTATTTGGGACAGCAGTAGTGCACTTACCTTGCACTCCCACACACAAAGAGATGTTTAGTTCTAATTTCAGCCCAGTTAAAAAAAAGGGGGAATTTTTTTGCCATGATGACAAAAAAAGGCTACTTTGTCCCATTAGTCCTACAGCTTGGCGCTTTCCGCCTTGTGATGAGCCCTGCTGGTGCCAGTCTGTAATGCGCTGCCTCTGTAGCGCCGAATTGCTGCGATACATCACAGCTGCAAGTGCAGCAAAACAGTGTAGCAGGACAGACCATTTCTCCTAGTTAACCTCCTTAACTGGATTACTTCCTGCCATCTCGCAATCTCCACAGCGGAACCTCACACCAGCGTCGGATCCATCAACGAGAGCAGGGTCAAGTACGAGCTAATGGTTAGCAAGCAACAAAAACAAGGCAAGAAGAGGAGGTCATTTATTAATACAAGCAGGGTTATAGAATGATGGAAATTTTTTATTTAGGTGGGAATCTAATTGAAGATTTTGTTGGGCAAAAAAAATCAGTCTTGCATGACTTAAGCCAGATGCGATTGCGACTGCGTGATTTTGGCCAAGAGACAAATTTTTAAAGATTCCTATAATCCTTGGCTAAAATCTGCAGTCTCTGATCACGGGCTTGTTTACCGACAGCAGAATAATGGCCGTTGTGATTCCTCTGATTAAATTCTGGCAGTGTCAGAAAATTTCAGACTCTGTACTGCAGTGTGACTTCTCCTACGACGACTGTCAATCCAAGAGCCAATAGGAACGCAGAACCTGATGACTCAATTAGTGTGACAACTTCAAACTGCTACCGATTGATTTTGTTTGCTGCTAGCTACAGTAAAATCGGCGCGAGAACACGGGTCTGAACGTGTTACGGATTGATGACGTAAAACTTCTTTTTATTGTGTGCATACATTTTTGTCTGTCATACAATCTGACATTATGACAATCTGACAGTTTGACGCAAAGAGATATTAAAAAGTGCAGCGTGTGCATAGGCAATAGGTAAGAAGACTGACTTTGCAGTTGTAAAGCCATCTCAGTTTGCCAGCTCTATTAACAGAAGTGCATGTTGTAGGAGAAGAAGAACTGAAGTGGATTGACTTCTGGTTTGGCCTTGATCCAACATTTTTGTCTTTCCTCCATCAGTTGTTAGATATTGATCATCGGCAATCCTAAATGTCAGGGCAGTGACCCTTTGCCTGAGGCACAGAGTTTTCGAATTATTTGCAATTTCCTACAGCTCAAACCAATACTGTTGGACTGTCTCATTTCCTCAGGACATTATGTCAAATTATGTGAAACTAATGCCTGCTAGTAGACCTCTTCTTCTTCTTCTTCTTCTTCTTCTTCTTTTAGCTTATCCCTGCATGTCTTCCTTCACCACATCCATAAACATCTTCCTTGGTCTTCCTCTTTTCCGTCTTCCTGGTGGCTCCATCCTCAGCATTCTCCTACCGATATACCCCGCGTCCCTCCTCTGCACATGTCCAAACCATCTCAATCACACCTCCCTCACCTTGTCTCCAAAACGTCCTACATACGCTGTCCCTCTAATAAACTAATTTCAAATACTGTCCATCGTCGTCACTCCCAATGAGCATCTCAACATCTTCAGCTCTGCTACCTCCAGCTCCACCTCCTGTCTTTTACTCAATGCTCAAAACTCAATGCTCAAACTTAAACACTGTCTCAAAACCATACAACATCGCAGGTCTCAAATGCCAAACATTTTTTGTTAATTTTTTACATGAATTTAGTCCAACCCATCATCAGCACAAAAATGAGCTTTGGATCGTCCTAGCTTTGAAACTGGGTGTTTTTTATGTTTCAAAAATACTTAATTTGATGCTCTTGCAGGTAATGTAGCAGCCGTAACAGCTTGTGTCTCAGTAGGATCTTTGACCTCTTCACTGCTTCTCTGCGTTCTAACTCACTCATCTGCCTCAGATGCGAACATGGCGAGCGCCAGGTTTTGAGACAAAACTCACAATAACAATTCCATCGCAGTGCCATGCTTTTGATGCCGTTGCATTTCTAACATCACATCTGATGCACAGTCGCTCTTTATAAAGAACAGATTGCCCTCGTTTCAGAAAAGATGAATATCCGCTCGTTGAAAAGTGCAGACTTTCTGGTTTGCACGCTTGTCACCTGTTTGTCAAAGAACAACAAAGTACAATTCTATCGATATTCATTATTGAGTCGTTAGTAACAGGGTTATATTTTATATTTCCCTCCTACTTGCTTTCTGGTGTGATTTGGTATCCTTGGCAGACTTTCTGTCTATGCCCTGTAGCTCTGTGTTAGCAATACATCTGTTAGACTACAAGCCTCCCTGAGCATGAGTTACACAGCAGACATGAGGGTCTAACACCTCCACACTCTGTTAAATTTAATTTCTCCTGCAGGTGCTGTAACAATTATGAACCTCAGTTGGGGCAAAACGTACGATTTTCCACTTAAGCAGCATGTCTGAACACTAGCCTGGCTAATGGCGGCTTCTCGCTCTGAAAGAAATGACCTCAGACAGATTTGTCAGTGTCATAATTCGAGGTTTAACCAATGATATACAATATAAGAACAAGTGAGGTCAGGAGAGACTGGGAAATATAAAAGCACTTTGAAAGTTTGAACGAGAGGTCAGAATATTCAGTTTCCTTGGAAAGCGAGGCGCGAGCAAAGCTGCCCGCTTTGACAAAGTGACCGCAGACAACCGCAGCCATGACCCATATCATAACCAAGCTTTAACCCATGATACACCCTAAAGGATGTGAGATCATGACGAGAAGGCACATATAAAGATACATTGAAAGAATAATAGAGGGGTTTTTGATATTCCTTTTCCTTGAAAGCTTTAAAAGATTGAGGCCCCAGATCCCATGTCGCAAACAAGCTTTGGTACACACGTAAACCTATGGTACACACACTACTACGGAAGTCCTTAGATATGCGTTATAATATTTTTTCTTATTACGACTTCATTTTCTCATGATCTCGACATAACAATAGCTCATGGCATAGTAAATGTTGATAATAGATAATAGAGATAATTGATATTAGAGAATAGACATAATAGATGCCCGACTTACACATTTTCGGAGATATGAACACGGCCACCAAAAAAAAAAAAAAAAAAAGCATATCTAAATATATTCAAGAAAACTTTCAAAATTCAGATTTGTCAATGCCGCAAGCAGAGGATCGAAGAAGAAGAAGGGATTGTGGGACTGAGAGCAAAACCTCTTTCTTCTGTGCAAAGTCCTCGTTGTGAGAAAACGTATTATGTACAGTATTCGTACAGTGTTGCGATTTTTGTGTTGTGATTTTAGCGTTTGCTAATTTCTTACCATGGTAGAAAAACGCTGAAGTAGTGCTCCAACTGGTGGACATTAAGGTAAGTAAAATATTTATATACATCTTTGTAATGTAGATTTAGCATTGACTGCATTAATCTTAAAAAAATATATATAGTTTATCGCTTGGTATACCTATCTCGGGGTTCCTCGGAACGCATCATAGAGTTTGACTCTTCTCGACTTGTGACGCCGATAAAAATCCTCAAAACCAGAAACAAATACACACTCTAACACCAAAACAACTGAACTCGGTCGACCGCTGAAGAGAATAAGGCATCTTGGCAGCGTATAGTAAGAAAATGTAAATGCCACTCGACAATGTAAATATTTTTAGTTCTGTTGTTTCACTATTGTCAGCGTAAGATCAAAAAATCTAAGTCAGACCACAGAAAAATTCAATACTGATAACGAGGAAACAATGGTTGTTATGTCAAGATCACGAGAAAATTAAGTCGCTATAACGAAAAAAAAAACAACTTTTGTTATGGTGAGAAATCTATGTTGTAATCAAAAGTCGGAATTATAATTGCGTTGTGACGAGTAAACAAGAATTTAACAATTATTATAATGCATGGCCACTAAAGACTTCTGTACACTACAGATACAAGCGAGCGAAACAAAAAAGGCAGACCCAAAGAATGAAAGAAAATGGCCTTTCCTCCTTTCCTTTAAAAGCAGGGTAAGCACAATAAGGTACAGTATAATATATAGTATAGTACAAATAATTTAATCACACCGTTTTTTAGAGTTTGAGTACACAATGATAATGATATCGAGTAACCTATACATTGAACAACCTACCTAGTAAACAAGTTACGTCAAGAAATCAGAGGTGTGCTGGAGCTCTGTTTATGTCAATTGCTGCCATGTGTTGCTAGCAACTCTTCCGCTAACTGCTAAAAAAAATTAGGAGGCACACTAGTGTATAGGACGTCTTTTGATGTGTTTTCTGGTAGCATTACATTTTACATTTCAACTAGGAGACCCAAATCTGTTCAATAAACATATGTTTTCCATGGGTTGGAGTGAATGATCTTATATATATATGTGTGTATATACATGATTTAGACAGAATACGTCCAGATCCCTGACATTTCCTGACATTTTGTTCATAAATTAGGTGTTCTCAAACCTAAATTTAAAAGACAAGCATGCCAGATAACACTAGCTAAAGTGAAATGATCTGATTATAAAAAGACAGACTATAATAACTAGCCTGGTAACAAAGTAATAGATGTACACAAGGCCAATGAAGCCTGATTAAGCTAAAAAGATAGTGAGAGTTTAGCAGAAGAGTCTACGAGGCATCATATCACACCTCACTGGGGTGCTATGGAGTGAGATTCTCAACTCTGAGATAAACCAGCACCCTTGATTAGTAGCACAGCTTCAGAGCAACACGATCAGCTCTGAATTCTGCTTATTAATACGTATTGTTGTAAAAATAAATCTGTACACATGATCAACAGTGTGAGCAAACGGTGTGTATATGCAATATATTTGTGTGACTGGTGAATTTATCTTTACTCGTTTATTCTTATTCGGTATCTTTTTTATGACTTTCTCCCGTTTTCTCTCTGAAAGCAAAATCTAGCATCACCACATTCCCTATGAGAGACAAAACAAAGACTGTCTGGGGGATGTGAATAAACCATGAATACGTCCCAGTGGATCCCCAGGATCTACAAGCCTGGACTGACAGCCAACTGTTTTTCATGCAGTTGCATGGAGAGTTTGGATGTGTCAGCACAGATATCAGGTTTTATCCAAAGAATACAAGAATCTCCTGTATTTCTTAGCACGCATGAGTGTAGCTCCCTTATAGTAATGCTGAAGTAAAAAAAAAGGAAAAACTAATGGTCTTTTAGGTTCAGCATCATCATACAATAATCAATAACCAATCAGGCATAACATTATAACATTATAACATTATAACATTATGAGCTGTGAAGTGAAGAACACTGATTATCTCTTCATCATGGCACCTGTTAGTGGGTGGGATTTATTAGTGAACGAGTGTACATTTTGTCCTCAAAGTTGATGTTAGAAGCAGAAAAAATGGGAGCGCGTAAGTTTGACAAATTGTGACGTCTAGATGACTGGGTCAGAGCATCTCCAAAACTGCAGCTCTTGTGAGATGTTTCTGGTCTGCAGTGGTCAGAATCTATCAAAAGTGCTACAAGGAAGGAACAGTGGTGAACCGGTGACAGGGTCGTGGGCGTCCGAGGCTCATTGATGCACGTGAGGAGCGAAGGCTGGTCCGTGTGGTCCGATCCAACAGTCAAGCTCCTGTATCTCAAACTGCTGAAGAAGTTCATGCTGTTGATGCTTGATGGGTCAGAACTGTTTGGCAGCAAAAAGGGGACCAACACCATATTAAGCAGGTGGTCATAATGTTATGTCTAATCGGTGTATATGAGCTATAAGTAATGTATAAGTAAAAAAAAAGTAAAACTCAATTCTAAAGGCAAAAACTGTCTTTTACTTTCAGCATTATCTTCTGTGATACCTCCATGTACACAGACTCGCATTATGACATTATAACATTATGAGTGGTAAAGTAAATAACACTAATGATCTCTTTATCATGGCACCTGTTAGTGGGTGGGATATATTTATTAGGCAGCAAGTAAACATTTTGACAGCTAGACGACTGGGTCAGTCCATCAGTGTTATTCACTTCACCGGTCATAAGGTTACAATGTCATAATGTCATGCATGGTTTGGTGTATATTGACAATCCTTCCAAAGGCAACCAAAATGGCATCAATTCCTAACCACAGGTCTATGTGATGATGTATGCAGCATTTTTCTGAATACTTTTTTTTTTCCTGCTAGTGAAAACCCTGTTGATTCAGAACACTGTGTCATGAATATGGTGCAGCCTGGGTAATAGCTGCTGAATTGCAGTGAGTACGAGTCAGTAATTACAGGTCTGGAGCGTGGCATTCGCTGTGTCACTGACTGCTTGATAATAGGCCCTTGATTGAGTAATTGCGGGTTTGAGGGCCACGCTGACGGGTGGAGTCTGTAATGATAGCGCAATCGCTCGTTCATTCATGCCCTATTGCTGACTGGTTTGCACAAATAGCACCAAAGGAGGTCAGTTAACAACCGCTCAGTACAAAATTGATATAATAACCACACTCAAAGGTAATGATACTTGAGCTTGGCTCAGTCTGACTCACTACAGTGGTTAGAAACACGAAGGCGGAGCATCTCTTACTATAAACACCTGCCATTCTACTGAAAATCTCCACACAGCCACAACAATAAGACTCACTCAAACCACACGATATCTGAGGATACATAACCGACATTTATCCACACTAATCCTAGAAGAAAGAGGTTAGTCATGGACACAAACTGGACTTTCTAGTCATCTCAAAGCAAAGAAGCCACGTGAGGCACTTTAAATTCATGCTAGCAGGCGCATCATTGCTGCCACAATCTTTTGTTGTCCCTAATAATACTGCTTAGTGTTAAGCAAACAACCTGAACCTGTGTCTCTTCTGACTGTTTAGCCTCTTTTATGTATCCGAATTGACCCGGTTCTTCACAGCGAGAGTAGCTAGTACTACTCTGTGACTCTCAGTTGTGTAACACCTTCAGGACAACCTCACAGAGATTACTATTAGCCTCTTAGAGCCTGGAGCTGAGCAGCAGTGGTGATGTGATTGAGGCCAACGGACAAAAGGGTTCACTTGTCACACGAGAACATGATCCACCCTGCGAGAGAAGTGGAGGTGAGGATATAATTGCATGGGGCGTTGGAGCGTGATAAAAAAAAGGGAAAAAAAGCAGGGCTTCGGCTTCTCCTAAAAGAGCAACACCTCTTGGGGAAAAGGCCAAGTGGCAGCCTGCTTGTGTAGCGAAACAAACACGGCAGCGGCAGCCATTCATTATGAGCAAGTCTCTCATCCATTCCTGCTCTCTGTCACCACCTTGGTTGTGCCTTTTTGCAACTGTCTCCGGGTCTCTGATATCTTCATTATTCTGGCAACATTACCAGCCAAGTTGCCCTGGGGATCTCTGCACTGAGACTTTTTTGGCCTGTAAAATCTTCTGTATATCGGTTTAGGAACTGTATACCATTATACATTGCTACAGTGAAAGAATGCACAACTGAAACGTTCTCACAAAGTAACAGGGTCGATATAGCTGAGGAGCTAAATCTACACAGTTAATTGAAAGCAAGATTTAAGTTCAAGCATCTAGGTTCTCGAGTTATCCCGGAGAACCAAGATGATGCCCATGGGGATATCTGGGGAAAATATGCAAAACTTTACTGAGACAGCAATTTAGACCTCTATATCTGTATCTGTATATTTTCCCTGTTTTTCTAACACCAAAGCCTGTCATCATAAAGCCCATCCCGTTCTCTGGTCCACCAGGCTCTAAGTTCAGATGGACAGTCAGCTGCTTCCACTAGCTTGATAAGCAATGGCTTTCGCTGGCTTGATAATGGAGAGCTGTGACCAGGGAAAAATCAAACATTTCCCTCCAAATACTACTACATGCTACAAGACATAAAATAGGCCCATTCACACATTAATAACACAGTGATTTCTTGTACAAACATGTGATCAATAAAAAAAATATCCTGGTAGATTATAAAAGAAAAGCTGATCAATGTAACAACCAAAAGCTTTTCAAATCACACAATCATTAGAAGTGTGATATTTTGGAAGGTGAGGGATAGAAAAGGAGTGTGCTATTATTGATCTTTAAGAATAAGGGAGATGCGCAGACCTGCAGTAACTACAGGGGAATTAGGTTGATCAGTCACACCATGAAGTTATGGGAAAGAGTAGTGGAAGCCAGGCTGAGAGAAGAGGTGACCATCTGTGAGCAAAAGTGAGCACCACAGATGCCTTATTTGCTTTGAGAATGTTGATGGAGAAGTATAGAGAAGGACATAAGGAGTTGCATTGTGTGTTTGTGCATTTAGAGAAAGCGTACGACAGAGTGCTGAGAAAGGACTTGTATTATATGAGGAAGTCAGGTGTGTCAGAGAAGTATGTGAGGGTGGTGCCAGACATGTATGAGGACAGTGTGACAGCAGTGAAGTGTGCAGTAGAACCGACAGACTGGTTCAAGGTGGAGGTTAGACTGCATCAAGGATCGGCTCTAAGCCCTCTCCTGTTTGCAGTGGTGATGGACGCGTTCAGACAGGAGTCTTGTGGACTATGATGTTTGCGGATGATATTGTGATTTGTGGTGAGAGTAGGGAGCAGGTTGAGAAGATCCTGGAGAGGTGGAGGTACGTGCTGGAGAGAAGAGGAATGAAAGTCAGTAGGAGTAAGATAGAGAACATTTGTGTGAATGAGAGGGCAGTGGAGTAGTGCAGTTGCAGGGAGAAGAGGTGGAGAAGGTGGAGAAGTTCAGGAACCTGGGTTCAACAGTGCAAAGTAATGGAAAGTGTGATAGAGACATTAAGAAAAGTGTGCAGGCAGGGTGGAGTGGGTGGAGAAGAGTGATAGCAGAAGTGATTTGTGATAGAAGAGTATCTGTGAGAGTGAAAGGGAAAGTTTATAGGACTGTGGTGAGACCTGAGATGTTGTATGGTTTAGAGACAGTGGCATTGAGTAAAAGACAGGAGGTGGAGCTGGAGGTAGCGGAGCTAAAGATGTTGAGGTTTTCGTTGGGAGTGACGAGGATGGACAGGATTAGAAATGAGTTTATTAGAGGGACAGCACATGTATGATGTTTTGGAGACAAGGTGAGGGAGGTGAGATTGAGATGGTTTGGACATGTGCAGAGGAGGGACATGGGGTATATCGGTAGGAAAATGCTAAAAATAGAGCTAACAGGAAGGAGGAAAAGAGGAAGACCAAGAAGGAGTTTTATGGATGTGGTGAGGGAAGACATGCAGGTGGTTGGGGTGAAAGAGGCAGATGCAGAGGACAGGGAGGTATGGGGAAAGATGATCCGCTGTGGCGACCCCTCATGGGAGAAGCCGAAAAAAGAAGAAGAAAAAGAAGCTCAAGACACACATTGCAAATGGTACCAAATAACCAATTGTTCCAGCTTCTTAAACAGATAATCGTATGCACGGTCATTGCTGCTGAGATTACGGGGCTGAGGCTTGGTTAGAAAATGACAGTGGATCATGTAGCGAGTGCAGAGAGCTCACTTTTCAAAGTTATAAGAACATTAAAGGTGTAGTCACAAGAATCTTGTTCTGCTGCACCGTATACGTAATATTCATAGAAAAATCCTCCCTTAGACACAGGAATACACTTTGTAAAGGTTGCCAGTGCAGAGCATTTGGTGTATAGCACCATACACAGACTTATTTGCATCTATGAAAAATGTAGAGTCACGTTTTCAGAAAAAGAAGGAAGGAAGAGGAAACCTGAATGGATAAAGGAAGAACATGTAAAACTTCACAGCCAAAAATTCTTGCAATATAAAAAAATACAATATCTAAACCTCTAAACATCAGAAGAAGTCTAGTGTACACTCCAGCTCAGAGATTTACCATGAAAAATCTTGTCTCTTTAGCACAAATATACCTTTCTGACCCGAGCAAATCACCTCTGTCACCACTGAACCAAACCCGGTGTCCGTGAATTGTGACAGCACGCATCGCTGTATTAAAAGTTTCTTATAATAAATAATTAATAATCTGCCATCAAAACATATTTACTTTTGCTTCGAGGAAAACAATGGCTTTCTCTATCAGCAGATGTTCCAGCCAGCTGTTGTCTTCAATAAACGGCTTTCTCAGACGCTCAGCATTCCTGCGCTCATGAAAATAACCTGGCCCACACCAAAGAGTCCAGCCACGTAATCATAGGTTTCCTTTAAAAAAAAATGCGGTTTTCTTTTGCCCCGTGTTAGAGCCGGAAAGTAAAAATAGTTAAGACTGAAATATCAGGGTATGTGTAGAAGCTGTGGCTGGGAGTGTAACGAAGATTTAGAGCTGCTCCATATGCAGGATGGCCCTCAGCATCAGCAGCGCATCTGACCCTGAGGGTTTCAAGCTGAAGAATAGCAGGAAGACACACTTCACACAACACATCACACAATGTTCTTTGTGACAGAGCGCAAACTGAAACAGAGTGATAGGGTATAAATCATAAAACTAGATTTGACCTACATTTCAACAACTTACTCCAATGCATTTTGATATTCAGTTTTGAAACTTTTTGAAAACGCCAAATTTGTTAGCCTTAAGGTTGTTTATATGCTAGAATGCGCCGAAACATCGACGCAATTCGCATTTAGAAGATGCCTGCATTCATAATTGTCTTTCAAGACCACCAATACTGATCAAGTTTGCAGACATCATTCTGCACTTCAAATTTTCTGTCCAATCAAATGCTCGCTAGAAGTGCCCCACCCCCACCTTTTAAGTGAAACTGGGAATTTTAATATTACAGGTATAAAATAAGTGTAATAAGTAATAAGTGTCTAGTGTGTCCCATCACTGACATGCGGTGCACATTTTACAGGCCAGTCCAGACGCCGCTAATCAAGATGGCAGATAACAGTGTTAGCATGGAACGGCGTGTGGTGAAAAGGTTTCTGGTGAAAAGGCGTAAAACCGTCGGTTTTCTAAAGAAGAACAGTTCGGTGGTAAGACATTTAAATGGTGTAAACGTTTTAAATATGGCTGTACGTCCGTCAGTGACAATCCCGATCTTGGTGGTTTCCTCAAGATGAAGTAAAGCAAGCGGTCCTAGGATGGTTCAAGCGTACAAGTATGCCAAATATTTTCAGGTGTTAGTTAAATGCAGGGATAAGTGTATAAATGGAGCGGGGGGAGTATGAAGAAAAATAAATGCAGTTTTCGCTCCTTGAGATTGGTTCTGTTATTTCTCAAAAGTCCCAGGTTGACTTAAACGTCTCTCATAAAAAAACCTCTTTGCCATTTATGAGCGAGAGAACCCATGTCAGAAAGCATTGGGTTTTAGTCTGGCCTGCCAAAGCCTGTATTAATGGTTCTAATTGTTAACTACGGCTTAGCTTAAGCTCTGCGGAAAGTTAAATGTTAGTGGATATTTATAGGATGTTCCTCCTGATATGACCCACCATGTTTCAGTGGAAATTACATTAAGGCATTGCAGGACGATTTTAAAGATGACCAAGAATAAGATAGATGTCAGTCAACTAGCTTTTTTTACAGGATTCCTGTACTTGGACAGAATTAAAAGCCATTGAAGATATAGATGTGAAGACACCAACCTTAGAAATACTACTAGAATACTTAATTATTGTTATCTATTTTTTTATTATGTTATTTATACAGTGAAAATAAATCATTATTGAATGGAGGTTTCTTAAAAACTTCTCAGTTATGTCATTTGCCCTTATCCAGAACAACTTACAATTAATAATAATAATAATAATAATAATAATAATAATAATCTTTTAATTAGAGGGGTTGGGGGCGGAGGGGTAGGGTGGTGGGTGGAGGTTAAGAGACATTGCTCAAGGGGCTCAGCAGTGGCAGATTAATGGCACTAGGATTTGAACTCAATACTCTGAACAATATTCTGATCAAAAGTCCAACATCTTAACCACTGTTCTACCACTGTCACTTTCCCTTCTCCTTGGATCCGTCTTTGATTGCACATTTGTTTGGCCGAGCTTCCCAAGCAGGTTTCAGAGTAAAGCTTTTCATTATGCACTTTACGAGGAACAGGGTTTGGAGATTCATACACATCATAAGTTGTTTTTATTTAGTGGCCATTTAAAATGTGTGGATGAGGATGTTGCTTCTTGCTTCCTGCTTTCCCATTAAAGGGTTAATGAGCTTGTCCATCATTAAAGCTTTTATGTACTGTAAACTTTTATACCACATGCTTTTCCTTTCATAAAAGACCCCTTTTCCAAAGACAAAAAAAAACACATACTGTGTGAGATTTAATAAATAAATACATGAGCCAGAATAAATTCCATTAAACTAATAATTTCCTATGAACTACTGTACACGGCAACTGCAGAAGGATATTTTGAACGCAACTGTATTTGTATTTTGATGCAATTTGGCAATTAAATGCATTAAATACGTTTATTTTTCACCGATATTCTTGTACGCAATTTCAGCAATAAATTTTTCTAAAACGAAAAACAAATTATTTGTTGTAATGTAACCTGGATAAGAAATACTTTTCATTATGAAAGAGCAATACTAAATTAGAGAGAGAAAATATTTTTGTTCATACAAACAGGACTTCCTGGTTTCATTAGTAAAAAGCTCAAGGTAAAAAAAATTGAGGTTGGAATCAACTATAAAAAAAGGTCAATGTTTACTTCCAGTTTTTATGCAATTAAAAGATCAGTATATCACATGCAGAGGTCTGACAGCACATGGATCATTAGCGAACACCACAGTTTTTTATGAGGACGCAACAAAATCCCAGAGGAACAAAAAAAAAGTGGAAGGGTCTCTGTGAGGAAAATAAAAAAGTTGCAAAAACAAAATAATTGTTTGAATATCTTTGTGAGAGTCTGTAAAAATCTGAGTGAATGCAAAGATCCTTAGGAGGAACATAAAGAGATATACATTTTTAACCCATTATTCCCCATCACCATGTCCCCCGTGGGGCTCCATACGGGGGCAATAATGTTGTGTTTGTTTTTTTATTTCTGGCTTGAACCCAGCACCTTCTGCTTACCTTTCCCTGCTGGATATAGCGTGACTGCCCTGCTCAAATTCTTTATTCTGATTGGTCAGAAGGTCTAGATCTTTTTATTATTTTTGCATCTCTAACATAAATTCCAGCATGGGAAGGTCTTCAGAACTGTAACAAGACAAGCTGCGTTTTTTTGTCTTATTTCAATACAAAAACTTTACAAGACAGAATAGGAGATGGTGGTGAATTAATAATTGTTTGCTGTAAGTGACACCAGAAACTACTGTGCTTCAATGACAGGAAGTGCACATGATGTGTGAGAGTGTATTGAATATCCTGATTAAAGCTTTGTTCCCACATACAGTGAGTCGCTTTCAACTGTAGATCATTCATCCACTGAGCATTGGCAAACAAATATTTGTGTCCAGAACAAGACAAAGTTGAGAAAAGTTTAGGCAAACATAAAGCGACTTGAGACAGTAACTACAAATGAGAGTGAAGGCAGAAGAGTGCTCCTGATCGATCTTCTGATTCGTGGAACGCTA